>NC_079192.1:69939731-70242761 GCF_029499605.1 Hyla sarda
CATCCAACCTGACAGAGCTTGACAGGATCTGCAGAGAAGAATGGCAGAAAATCCCCAAATCCAGGTGTGCAAACCTTGTAGCCTCATCACCAAGAAGACTGGAGGCTGTAATCACCAAAGGTGCTTCAACTACTGAGTAAAAAGTATGAATACTTATGTCACTGCAAGATTTTAGTTTTTCCTTTTTAATAAATTAGCAAAAATGTCTAACATTCTGTTAACAAAATGTGAAAAAAAGGGTCTGAGGACTTTCCGAATGCATTTTACATGAGCCATTCATGGGTATTCCAGGCAACATCTGTGGACCATCCACACTTGGAGCCAAATTAGAGCCAAATCACTAATTTTTATCTGCTTCTTTGTGTCATCATATCAGATGTAACAACACACACCTATACCATCACCAGGTCAACTAGGCCCACGCCAAGCTGTCTCTCAAAGTAAACAAGTAGTCCCTCTACACTTTAAGGGAAGCCGGTGAATTAGGAGTCATTACGCTTTGCTCCCAGGCTGACCAAGATATCCGTACATTTCTCTTCATAGACTTCTACACAATAAAATGTACTTGGTTGGCCGGGGAGTGGAGCACAATGCCGCTCGCTTCCCTGGCCAATAACACACAATCGCTGTGGGTCTCAGGAGTTAAACCAGGTGCAATCAACAACATGTTAAAAGTTGTTTTTAATTACAGTAACACTTTAAAACGTACCTGTCAGATCTCACAAAAAAATAAAAGAATGTTACTCAGTAGCTAATCATGACCATGTACATGTAATTTTTATGCCTCTATCACCTATATCTATTATAAAATCACTCTTTTCATTAGCTCACAGTGTTAGAAATGCTCTATGGGGAAGGGGAGTGTCGCTCCCTAGTGGTGGTGGGAAGTGATTGGTGTCTGCTCATGCAGCATTGTCCATGACTCTAAGACAAATCTGATGCTGCTGCAGGACTGGTAAGTGTCCCAGTATGTATGGGACCCCTAGTGGTGGAAGCCGTTTTGTTTATTAAATATTATTTTTTTTAAACAACCATATTACAAAAGGTCTTTAATAGCGATGTCCCGATACCGATACTGGTATCGGTATTGGGACCGATACTGGACATTTGCGCGATGTCCCAATCAGCTCTGAGGATGGCCGCAGGTCCCTTACCCTGCTCTGTGCATCTGATCGTTGCTCCTTTACTGCTGCCTTAGCATTACATTGATCAGTGTATGCAATCTACAGATTGCATGTAATAGTCCCCTATGGGGATTCAAAAATGGAAAAATGTAAATAAATACAAAATATATATATATATTTTTTAAATATAAAAAAGCCTTTTCTCTTATGAAAACTAACAAAAACACCTCTTTTTCCTATTAAGGGTACATGGGTGGATCAGCAGCGTATTTTATGCTGCAGATCCGCCGCTGAAGGACCGCTACATGCTGCCTTTAGATAAACCTGCTATGAGCAGACACACTGAAGTGATGTGGGAGTCGCCACGCATGCACGGTGTACTCGCACACATTGCATCTGCTCCGTGAGCTTAGGCCGAGAGCGGCCACGATGTGCGAGTACAGTGCGCATGCTCGCTGCGACTCGCACATCGCAGTGTGTCTGCTCGTAGCGGCGTATTGCTGTTCCAAGCAGCCACATCTAAATGCACCACGTAGCAGCCCTTCAGTGGCGGATTCGCAGCGTAAAATATGCTGTGAATCCGCCCATGCGAACGTACCCTTAAGGGAAAAAAAAAACCCTGTCACATGACATTAAAGTATCGGTAATTGGTATCAGTGAGTACTTAAGAAAAAGTATTGGTACTCGTACTCTGTCTTAAAAAAATGGCATCGGGACATCCCTAGTCTTTAATTTTCATCAGTAACAACATATAAAAAGTTTTTGGATCTGACAATGCCTATTTAAATTGACAACTGGCTGTCACCATTCTTCTTGTCAATGGGGAGTGTCTCTTCACACTCTACTATTATTCAGTCAGTGTTGGCAGTGCAGGCACATACCTTTTTGACAAGAAGAATGAAAACAACCAGTTAATGTACACATTTCCAGGAGGAATAACAGAGGAATGGCAAATCACAGTATAGCTGATTTATCATGGAGAATAGTATTTAGTAAAACATACATTTGGGGAAAGCTGAAAGGTCTTCTTTACTTTTACACAGTATATAGTATAATATATAGTATATTCTTTATTCAAGTAAGTAAAGTGACTGGTTCACTTTGTGATATAGAAATGGTCACTTTTAAAATATAGTTTGGAACTCCTATTCATATCAGTGAAGGAAAACAAGATGACAGTGATAAATGAATGCGCTATATCCCTTTTGCAGTATATCCCTTTTACAGTATGTGTCACATAAGATGAATGTAAGTATAGAGGCCACAATATCAACTTCGCCTCCAGTTCTGTAATACTGTTGCGGCAGCTCAATACAAAAATGATTTTGTCTTCCTAAAATCATTATGCTGGATATTACAACTTACTGGAATAATAAACAGCTGATAAGTGAAATAGTTCTGCATTTAATATCCAGCATCGAACATCTTCTGTTATATGACTGCAGCCCATGCAGCTTTAGAGACTACATCATCCCCCTCCCCTATCCATGGAAATCTTAGTACTGTGATCAAGGCAGATACAGAGATTGTTACTTCAAGCGTAATTCATTTCTCTATAAATAAGGGGTAGGCAGAGTAGGCAGATGCCTAGGGCAAAGTGACGACTACTGGAAGGGAAAAGCCCAGTCAGCCAGCCAGCACCCTGCACTGTACTGGTAAGGGACAATAAACCCAAAGAGCTGTATAAAGATAGGTATTTCTTCTTTCTGGAAAGATATCTGGCTTAGCATACATTCCCAGTCATGTCTTAAGACTTCTAGTTGGAGGTAAACACTGACTTTAAAGGAAAGCTACCTGGAAAAGGTCATGTGAGAGCTGTTTTGCATATCCTGTCTTCCTATTAATAAAATACGTTTTTCTCCCAACGGCAGAAAAATGCCAAAAAACCTGTCCCCTCATTTTGCATTCCCAAGATGCAGTTTTTGTGTTTTTTTATTTTTTATTAGTGGTGTTTAGTCTTGGTGGTCTTTTCATTGGCGATTTTCCTCCCTGCATTTTTGCGTGTGCAATTCCAGCCTAAGGGAAACTGTCACATGTAGCGCATCCGCAGCGTATTTGCGCTTCTGAAGTGCTGATGACCGTTCCTAGAGTGAGCCTCCTGCTGTGCCCATGTCCTGCTTTGTCTGCTCATAGCACCAATCCCCTGCTACAAGCAAACACACAGGGATCTGCGATTCGCAAGCACATGCGTAGTTTACACACAGATTTTCCTCCCTGCATTTCTGATCATGTGATAATCATGTGACTCGAGGATTTCTGTTGTGTTAGTTAGTCTGTTGTGATTTCTGCTCCCCCTCTTCACTGAGCTAGGCCGGGAGGGGCAGGGATATTAGTGAGTAAACTGCGCATGCGTGCGACTCGCAGATCCCTGTGTGTTTGCTTGTTGCGGTGGATTGCTGCTACTAGCAGACAACACTGGACACATGGGCACAGCAGGAGGCTTACTCTAGGGACAATCAGAAGCGTTAAATATGCTGTGGATGCACTAAGTGTGACCTTACCCTGAGGGTGTTTTCACAGACACCAGATCAGCAGTTTGCAGATTTTACAAAGATTCCTTGTAAAATCTGCAGATCCACAATTACGCATTTTACAACTTGAACTTTGTAACCTGTGTGTGTGTGTGTGTGTGTGAATCAGGGCCGGACTGGGCGTGAAAACCAGCCCTGGAAAAAATTACATATCAGCCCCATAGTGTTGCGTCATTATACCAGCGCGTCGTCATTTTCTTGTTCATAAAAGGTAAAATCATGCATTCTAAAGCATATTTGAAGATTGCCTTATTTATAGATATGGCATATATAAAGAGCAAAAATAGTATAGTTTCCCCACATTAGATGCAGTATAGTTTCCCCACATTAGGTGCAGTATATTTCCCCAACATTAGGTGCAGTATATTTCCCCAACATTAGGTGCAGTATAGTCCCCCACATTAGGTGCAGTCACTGAGGACAAGCAGGGCTCTGTACACTGAGGACAAGCAGGGCTCTGTACACTGAGGACAAGCAGGGCTCTGTGCACTGAGGACAAGCAGGGCTCCGTACACTGAGGACAAGCAGAGCTCTGTACACTGAGGACAAGCAGGGCTCTGTACACTGAGGACAAGCAGGGCTCTGTGCACTGAGGACAAGCAGGGCTCTGTACAATGAGGACAAGCAGAGCTCCATACACTGAGGACAAGCAGGGCTCTGTACACTGAGGACAAGCAGGGCTCCGTACACTGAGGACAAGCAGGGCTCCATACACTGAGGACAAGCGGGGCTCCGTGCACTGAGGACAAGCGGGGCTCTGTGCACTGAGGACAAGCGGGGCTCCGTACACTGAGGACAAGCGGGGCTCCGTGCACTGAGGACAAGCGGGGCTCCGTGCACTGAGGACTAGTGTTGCTCGCGAATATTCGCAATTCGAATATTATTCGCGAATATCGCATATTCGCGAATTCGCGAATTTCGCGAATATAGCGCTATATATTCGTAATTACGAATATTCGTTTATTTTTTTTTATTTATTTTTTCTTCACAGTACATATCACAGTGTTCACCCCTCTCTGCTTCCAGCTTGTGTGGTGTAAAGAAGGCTGTAATACTACTGTGTGAGACCGTCGTGCAAAAATTTGCATATGCGAAAATACGCATATGCTAATGTTCGCATATGCGAATTTTCGCGTACACTAATTTTGTATATGCTAATTTTCACATATGTTAATTTTCGCATACGCGAATGTTCGCATATGCGAAAATAAAACGAGAATATAACAAATATGCGAATATTCGCGAATATATGACGAATATTCGTCCATATATTCGCGAATATTCGCGAATTCGAATATGGCCTATGCCGCTCAACACTACTGAGGACAAGCGGGGCTCTGTGCACTGAGGACAAGCGGGGCTCTGTGCACTGAGGACAAGCGGGGCTCTGTGCACTGAGGACAAGCGGGGCTCTTTTCATTGAGGACAAGCAGGGCTCTGTACACTGAGGACAAGCAGGGCTCTGTGCACTGAGGACAAGCAGGGCTCTGTACACTGAGGACAAGCAGGGCTCCGTACACTGACAACAAGCAGGGTTCTGTATCTGAGGACAAGCAGGGCTCTTTACATTGAGGACAAGCAGGGCTCCGTACACTGACAACAAGCAGGGCTCTGTACACCGAGGACAAGCAGGGCTCTGTACAATGACAACAAGCAGGGCTCTTTACATGGAGGACAAGCAGGGCTCTTTACATGGAGGACAAGCGGGGCTCTTTACATGGAGGACAAGCAGGGCTCTGAACCTGTGGACAAGCAGGGCTCTTTATATGGAGGACAAGCAGGGCTCTGTACCTGAGGACAAGCAGGGCCTGTACGAGAGAGAGCAGGGCGGCGGGCGCACTGCTCGATGGCACAGTGAACTCTGATATGGCGGGCTGCTGCGCTTAGATGTGACCTCACGTCTGAACGCAGCAGCGCGCCACGCCAGAGTTCAATGCGCCTCTCCCAGGCAGCCACACTGACAACCAAGGGCTGTAAGTAAGAAGCAGGGCCTGCCTAGGACAGTGCAGGGCCAGCCCTCTTCTTCTGTTAAGATATGTATCGTGGGTGCCGGGCGGCCTATGCGGGCTGCCTGTGCAGGCCGCTGGGCCTATTTTCATGTAGGGGCCGGGTGCCCGTACGTTAATCCCTGCAAAGCGGCCCCAGGGCCGGCGGCCCACCGAGAAAATTCCCTGTATCGCGCTAGGCCAGTCCGGGCCTGGTGTGAATGCACCCTAGGGTAGGGTCACATGTGCTATATTTAGCTGCGTATTTGCTGCTGCGTATTTTCTTACCCATTAAAGTAAATAGACAGCAAAATCAGCTGCAGAAAATATGCAGAAAAATGTGCTACTATCTATCTATCTGTGGTGTCCCGGTACCGCATCTTATACGGTACCTATGTATGTGTGGGTCCCCATAGCCAGAGTCCCTAGGAACTAGGGATCCCTGTTGTGTAGCCTACCCCTTGTTGCCTCTATTCCAACTGATAGTCCAGTAATTTATGTAAGGTTGATGTAAATATAGTAATATATATGTAAATAAATAGTTAATTACCTGTTCCATAGCGTTGCAGGACCTGCGGGTCACGTGACTAGCTAAACTCTATGGTATTCTGCTTAAGGACCTTTGGAGGCCCTGTGACGTATGCAATCCCATCACTCTGTGTAATGGTGAATGACAGATGTTCGGACCAATCGGATTCACCCCACCCCCTGCCCATATAAGGGAGCGACGGCCATGTTTTCTCTCTCTTGTTCCTGCGCTGTCAAACGGGAAGGACCTGCGCAGCAACTATCGCAGTGAGTTAGGCCCGAGCCTTGCGGCAATGGCTGAGTAATTCAGAATAGAGAGTGTATCAATCCCCAGACACTCTGCAGCATCACCGGACCTAATATAACCCCTAAATCTGGACGGATCTGCAAATATCTACCCTAAATTCAGAGACTTTCTAAATAGCTCAAGGTCCGCAACAACTGTCAGTCACTGAGCGATATAAGGACTGTTTGCATGAGACTGTTACTGTGCCTTGGATGTATCGCAAGCACTTAAGTAAAGTTGTTCAAGTTCAATCTCCTTGTGGACCTTCAGTCATTCCATGCACCTATCGTTACTGGGAAGGGCGGCGATAGGCCGGAGCATTACCTCAGCATACCAGCCCTCAGCCTGGCGTCACGAACTATAGGGTTAACATTAACCCCTCATATACCGATACCATACCACCACTACCATAGACCCCCCAAGGGCTACCACAAAGCCTTTTTGGCATTGCACGAACAGGATTCGGGTGTGTGCCTACTATTGCCACTAGTGAGAGTGTACTCCCCCCCAGAAAAATAACTTTATTTATATACTGTGACTTATACTCCGGAGTAAGGGGTTGCGCACACGGTGCTGTGTGGAGGAAGTGCGCATGTAAAGTAAGGGGGGAGGCGAACAGTACAGCGGAGCTGCAAGTTAGCGCGGGACATCCCGGCGCACGTGATCTAGAGACCCCGCCCACCGAAGCTCTCGGTGCCGCGGCGGCCATTTTGTCGGAGCCTAGTGCCAGAAACCAACAAAGAGAGACAGCTCAGCACGGGAAAAGGCACAGAGTGCAACAATGGGCTGGAAGCTGTAAGGAACCGGAACAGTACGGGACTCTGAGACATCAGATTGCCGAATTGAAGTCCTGCATAGAGTCGCTTCAACTGCCGATCAATGCACTCAAATTTCAATTAAAGGCTGTTGAGTTTCAGGTCACCGCTTTCAAATTTGAAATCTACGCTCTCAAGTTCCACATTAAAGAACAACTACGTATTTCTTTGGGACCTAGGAATCCAAGATCTATTTAAAAGACCAGGATACTAAATACAGAGATGTCAGAACCTGCAGCCCCACAGTCCCCACCTGAACAGCAAGGGGGCAATTCTCCAGTGGCCCCACCAATGGGGTCTCCACCCCAAGCTAGAAGAATGTTGCTGCCAACGCTCTTGACCTCACAAGGACGTGCTCTGCCTGTGATGCCAGCAAGAACTCCAGCACAGGCGGAACAGGACCCAACCAGTCCACCTTCAGTCTCTCCCTATGTGTTGGGAGCCCCAATTGCTGCACCTGTCTTCTTGGGGAATCCTGTGCTTCCCACCTACAATGGTGACCCTTTTACACTAAGAGACTTTCGACAGCCTCTTTGCATTTTATGCACTTCCCCCTCATCAACAGGTACAGCTGCTTCTGGGACAACTCCAGGGACCCACCTTGGAAGAACTTCGCACCTGGCCAGCGGCTGATAAGGCCACAGTGGGACAGATTTTTGAAGGACTTTCTCAAGTGTTTGAATCTCATTCTCCCTCGGAGGTACGCCTCCGACTCTATGAACGATGCCAGAAGCCAGGTGAGACCCTCCGAGCATATGCAGTAGCTTTGCAGAGCGCATTAGAGTTGGTACAGAAGTTGGACGGTATTACGCCCGATCAGGGCAATCGAGTACTGATGGACCGTTTTATAGAAGGGGCGCTAAACAAATGGGACAAGGCCCAACTTAGGATGCTGGCAGTGCAAAATCCCAACATGGCTTTCCCAGCTTTTAAGAGACACGCGGTTAAAGTAATAGAGTCGGGACCTCAGACAGAAGAGATTAGTGTCCCCGCTACTGAATCTCCGGGGCCCGTGCCCCAACCGCCTGTCCCTTCTCAATCTGCCCCACCAACACCTTCGTCAAGTCCTTGGACAGCTGACTTACAAGACATTAAACAGGACATTGAACAGTTAGCCAAGGCCTTTAAAGAAATGGCGGTACGGCCAAATCCTTCTAGATCTGCAACACCACCACCTAAGAAGGCTGACCCTCTCCCTGTTGCTCCATCTAGTATCCCTCCTGTGAGACCACCTGGAAGTCAGAGACCCATCTGTAGCTATTGTAACAAGAATGGACACTGAAAGAGCCAATGCTGGGCTTCACCTGAGGTCGAGGACCGCACCCCAGGAGTAGAGGTTGAAGGTCCAGAATCAACCAGCGACAAGAAGGGACTGTCTATGACTGTCTAGCTTCTTGTCCTTATGTACAGGTGATGATTGAAGGTGTCCGGTTACAAGCTCTGATAGATACAGGGTCTCAGGTATCCACAATTCCACAGGGAGTTTTCTATAAGTACTGGGGCCCAGAAAGATTGTGTGACCCTCAGGAAGCGGAGTTCAGAGTAATTGCAGGGAACAGGAAACCAGTACCCAGGCATGGTTACTGGGAGCCCTCGGTGCAGGTGGGAAAACATGTGTTAGGAAGACCGGAGGTGATTGTCACAAATGTTAGGGATGAGGGGGCAGCTGATTTCATTTTAGGCATGAATATTATGAGGCACTGTTTTGATGATATTGTCTGTGCACTGCATGCATCTCTCCCTAACCTGTCACCTCCAGGCCGGCGAGCTGCACAACACCACCTCAAAATCCTCCAAGCAGAACAGAAGTTCGTAAATCATCAAGGAGAAATCTGTCGAGTAAGGATTCAAGATATCCGAGCCGTTAGTCTACAGCCACAGACGGAGACAGTTATTTGGTGCCGTTCCCGACCCGGGTTGAAAAATCAAGATTACCAAGCGCTTCTGGAACCCCTTCTACTGGAAGATTGTGAGACTTATTAATCTCTCTCAAGTTGCGGTCCAACTACCCAAGTATACCCCAGTGGCTACTCTACACCATCTAGACGTCCGAGATGTAGTCTCGAAGTCACAGGTGGTTCAACGAGGACCTGACCAGAATCCTGCGGAACCTTGGTGGAGCGAACTACAGATAGGAGATGAAGATATCCCCAAGGAACAGGTGGAAGGAGTCATCCAGGTGGCTAAGAAACATCAAGAAGCTTTCAGCAAATTCCCCATAGACTTTGGCAGGACCACCATGATCAAACATAGGATTCTCACCGGAGACAATCCACCCATTAAAGAGAGACATTGTCCTGTGGCTCCTGGGATGTATCAGACCATAAAGAAAATGCTCGTGGAGATGAAAGAGGCCAATGTCAACCAGGAAAGCCAGAGTCCGTGGGCTGCACCTTTGGTCCTGGTGAAGAAAAAAAAGATGGAGCTATCCGCTTTTTGCGTGGATTACCGGAATTTGAACAACATAACTCATAAGGATGCCTATCCTCTCCCACGCATCGAAGAATCCTTGATTGCGTTGGGGTCTGCCGCTTACTTTTCCACACTGGATCTGATGAGCGGCTACTGGCAGGTGCCAATGGCAGAAGAGGACAGAGAGAAGACCGCATATGTGACCCCTATGGGTCTCTTCGAGTTTAAAAGTATGCCCTTTGGACTGTGCAATGCACCAGCTACTTTCCAACGCCTAATGGAGCGATGCTTGGGGCACCTTAACTTCCAGAGTGTTTTGTTGTATTTAGATGACGTCATAGTCTATTCTCGAACATATCAGGAACACCTGGATCACCTGAAAGAAGTTTTCCAAGTCCTTATCCGATATGGACTCAAGGTTAAACCTTCCAAATGTCACTTGCTAAAGCCACAAGTGCACTACCTAGGACATGTCGTCAGTGCTCAAGGAGTCCAGCCTGATCCAGACAAAGTGAGTGCTGTGAAAGAGTGGCCTACACCCAGGACGGTGCGAGACGTCCGAAGTTTCCTGGGGTTTGCTGGATATTACCGGCGTTTCATCCCCCATTTTGCTGAAATTGCTGGACCCTTGACTGAATTACTGAGAGGGACTGCCCGGGATAATTATAATGGGAGGCTTCCCATCCAGTGGGCCGAAGAACAAGAAGATGCCTTTCGAGCCCTGAAGTATCTCTTCACGGAACCCCCCATATTGGCGTATCCTGACTACAGCCTACCGTTCCGTTTATACACAGACGCTAGCTTTGAAGGTCTGGGGGCGGTCTTATCTCAAGTGCAAGATGGCAAGGAGAGGGTGATTGCCTATGCCAGCCGGCATCTTCGAGGTGCTGAGAAGAATGATGCTAACTATAGCTCCTTCAAGCTGGAGCTCCTGGCCCTGGTTTGGGCTATTACTGAGAAGTTTAAAGACTATCTGGCTGCTACTCCCTTCACGGTCTACACTGATAACAACCCCTTGGCACATTTGAACACTGCCAAGTTGGGAGCTCTTGAACAGCATTGGGCCTCTCGGTTGGCCAACTATGATTTCAACATTAAGTACCGCAGTGAAAAACCAATGTTAATGCAGATGTACTTTCTCTCATGGCCCCGGGAGAAGCACCTCCTACTGAAGATGTGTGGGAAGATGTAGAAATGCCTCCCTTCTACCGAAGGTTCGTGAGCCAGAATGCTCTAACTGCCCAGGCGGGTGACGGACCTGAATCTCCCAAAGTCTCTGAGGATCTGTCCACCTGGAAGACACTTCAGGATGAAAGCAGAGTTATCGGGGACCTCCTCGACTATTGTCTCCACAAGAAAGTGTCTACTCGGGTGGGCAAGGCCCACGGAGACTTTGAATTGAAGCGGCTGTGGTGGCAGAGAAATCACCTGTTCCTGTACAAGGGGTTGGTCTACCGAAATTCCCTGGACCCAGTCTCAGGAGACCGCATACACCAGATTGTGGTTCCCAGGAGGGATGCAGCCATGGTTCTGAATGCCTATCATGATCAATCCGGACATTTCGGGGTCCATAAGACAGAGATCACCGTCAGAAGGAGATTTTACTGGATTGGGATGCTGGGAGACATCGAGAAACGGTGTGCCGAGTGCTCCGTGTGCAAGGTGATAAAGAACCCCCAGAGGGACGCAAGAGCCCCTTTGCATCCCATCTGTACAGAAAGAAGAAGAAGAAGAAGAATCTGGCTATTGTCATGCTCTAACAATGGTGGATCATTATTCCAAGTGGGTGGTCGTGGTCCCCGTTAAGGATCTTACCGCCAAGACTGCTGCTCAACTCTTCTATCGACATTGGATCCAACCTCTGTGGTGTCCCGAATAGGTCCTCACAGATCGGGGAACCGCCATTGAAGCCCAGTTGTTCCAGGAACTTTGCCGCTTGCATGATTGCAAGAAGCTCCGGACAACGGCCTACCATCCCCAAGGGAATGGGCTCTGCGAGAGGATCAATCAAGTGTTCATCCAGATGCTCAGAGCAGCCTCTGTCTCGAAGCAGAAAGAGTGGCCTCAGCTGTTGCCTGAACTCCTGGAAATTTACAACAACACTGTTCACTGCTCTACGGGGCATACGCCCTTTCTCTTGATGATGGGCCGACACGGCCAATTGCCAAAGGATTGAACCTTCGGGCTACTGGCACCTTTAAAGAATTCTCCTCAGGCTTCCCAAGGTTGGGTGTCAGAGCATCGACGAAGAATTGAGGAAGCCAAGGACATTGTTGAGAAGAAAATGGGTGAAGTTCATGAACGCCAGCAGAAAGATTATAATCGACATGCATCGGCTCATCCCTTCCAGCTTGGAGATAAAGTGTGGCTCAGAAAATTTCCTAGAAGCCATAAATTGGTGGGAAACGGAGCCATACACCATTACTGCGGTTCCTTATCCTGAAACGGACGTGTACGAGATACAAAAAGACGGGTTCGAGCCACAGGTGGTTCACCGGAATAGGATAAAAGTGTGCCTGAAAGAAGATATGCTTGGCCCATCTCCTCCTACTCCTTCTGATCCTCCTGCTACTTCTACTCCACCTCCACCAAGGCCAATGAGAGAATATGTGCCGGGAGAGGGAATTCATCCCACTATGGACGTTCCTTTGTTCCCATCTCAACAGCCCACCATGTATTGGGGCATACCGTTCCCAGCTCCATCCAGTCAGCCGACACTGGTCGCACCACCCATTCAGTTGCCAGTAGCTGTTGCCCCCTGTCAACCACCATTGGTTGCTACACCCAACATCAGTCCTGCTCCAGATATTGAGGCCACTACTCCATCTGTCTTAAGAGAACCCCTCAGATCAACCGAAGATGTTGATTCCGTTTCCAGCCCTCCAGCTGGTCCCTCGGGGACTGAAGTTCTTGAAGAATCCTCAAGTGAAGGAACTCCTGATGACTCGGAGGTGGTGTTGCGGCGGTCTCAAAGGACTACACAGGGAAAACTACCCATAAGGTACCAGGACTCACATTTAGTACCTGCACACACAGTACCTTTGATAACCCACTTCAATGCTCTGCCAATCACCTTTAAGTACCCTAGATTACTCACTTAAATGTACTACTTCAGATTTTTCTAGTACATACATCAAAATAAATATCTCACTTAAAGAAAACACTTAGGAATTGTAGCCTATTGATACCCAGTTCCTGCCACTGTTAGGTACACTTCTTTTTCTCCTTTCATTGCGTGTGTGAGATGCTCTGCCTGGCCAGTAGGTGCTCTTGCTAATACAAAGAAATAAACACGTAATCCTAAGAATAACCTAGTAGGTGTAGTCGATAGACCCTAGCAGCCACCCTTACTGTGACCTAGCTTCCGGCTAGCCAGTATACCTGTACTAACTAACAGGTAACTTATTGTTGGCGAATAGAATGTGTGAGATAATACAAATGCCTAGTCAGCTTGAAGCTAACTGTATAGAAAGCTGTACTAATGTTTAGTTAGCCTTATGTATAGAAGTATGTGCTAATGTTCAGTTTAGCCTCATAAAAATGTATAGAGAGCTAATAAAGTGTCTTAGGAGTAGTGTTGCTCGCGAATATTCGCAATGCGAATATTCGCGAATATAGCGCTATATATTCGTAATTACGAATATTCCTTTTTTTTTTTTTCACAGTACACATCACAGTGATCACCCCACTCTGCTTGTGTGGTGTAAAGAAGGCTCTAATACTACTGTGTGACACTGGTGTGCGAATTTTCACATATGCGAAAATTTGCATATGCTAATTTTCACATATGCAAATTTTTGCTTATGTTAATTTTTATATATGCTAATTTTCGCATATGTTAATTTTCGCACACGCGAATTTTCGCATATGCAAAAATAAAACGAGAATATTACGAACATGCGAATATTCGCGAATATATGACGAATATTCGTCCATATATTCGCGAATATTCGCGAATTCGAATATGGCCTATGCCACTCAACACTACTTAGGAGCTAGCAACTACATGTCAGATAGCTGCCTAATTGTCTAGTAAGCTTCAAAATGTATAATAAGTTTGATAAAGTTGTATAGGAAGCTAGAAACTAAAGGATAAATAGCTTTGTTGATGTCTAGATAGTATTTAAATGTCTAGATAGCATTAAAATGTCTAGATAGCAATGAAATGTCTAGATAGATTTCCAATTGCCTAATCCAGATACTAGGAAAGGTATCAAAAGAATGTAAATGTGTTTAGTCTACTTAGGATGTATAGCAAAAGTACAGATCATCCTGTTCTATAGCATCCTGTTGTAGTCCTAGTCCCTCTGTCTCAGGGGACAGACATCGAGGCTGACTTATCTTAAGTAAGGGGGTTTGTGGTGTCCCGGTACCGCATCTTATACGGTACCTATGTATGTGTGGGTCCCCATAGCCAGAGTCCCTAGGACATAGGGATCCCTGTTGTGTAGCCTACCCCTTGTCGCCTCTATTCCAACTGATAGTCCAGTAATTTATGTAAGGTTGATGTAAATATAGTAATATATATGTAAATAAGTAGTTAATTACCGTATTTATCGGGGTATACCACGCACCGGCCTATAACACGCACCCTCATTTTACCAAGGATATTTGGGTAAAAAAAGTTTTTTACCCAAATATCCATGGTAAAATGAGGGTGCGTGTGTGCGCGTGTATACCCCGATACACCCCCAGGAAAGGCAGGGGGAGATAGGCCGTCGCTGCCGGCTTCTCTCCCCCTGCCGGCTTCTCTCCCCCTGCCTTTCCTGGGGTCTAGAGCCCTGCTGCCGGCTCTTCTCTCCCCTTGGCTATCGGCGCCGCTGCCCGTTCTGTCCCCCTGACTATCGGTGCCGGCGCCCCATTGCCGGCGCCGATAGCCAGGGGGAGAGAAGCGGCACCGACAGCCAGGGGAGAGAAGGGGCAGCGGCACCCATTGCCGGCGCCGCTGCCCCGTTGCCTCCCCCCATCCCCGGTTGCATAATTACCTGTTGCCGGGGTCGGGTCCGCGCTGCTTCAGGCCTCCGGTGTGCGTCCCCTGCGTCATTGCTATGCACTGCACGGCGCACTGACGTCATGCGCCGCGCCGTGCAGCGCATAGCAACGACGCAGGGGACGCACACCGGAGGCCTGAAGCAGCGCGGACCCGACCCCGGCAACAGGTAATTATGCAACCGGGGATGGGGGGAGGCAACGGGGCAGCGGCGCCGGCAATGGGTGCCGCTGCCCCTTCTCTCCCCTGGCTGTCGGTGCCGCTTCTCTCCCCCTGGCTATCGGCGCCGGCAATGGGGCGCCGGCACCGATAGTCAGGGGGAGAGAACGGGCAGCGGCGCCGATAGCCAGGGGGAGAGAAGGGCCGGCAGCAGGGCTCTAGACCCCAGGAAAGGCACGGGGAGAGAAGCGGGCAGTGACGGCCTCTCTCCCCCTGCCATTCCTGGGGGTGTATCGGCGTATAACACGCACATAGACTTTAGGCTAAAAATTTTAGCATAAAAAGTGCGTGTTATACGCCGATAAATACGGTACCTGTTCCATAGTGTAGCAGGACCTGCGGGTCACGTGACTAGGTAAACTCTATGGTATTCTGCTTAAGGACCTTTGGAGGCCCTGTGACGTATGCAATCCCATTACTCTGTGTAATGGTGAGTGACAGATGTTCGGACCAATCGGATTCACCCCGCCCCCTGCCCATATAAGGGAGCGACGGCCATGTTTTCTCTCTCTTGTTCCTGGGCTGTCAAACGGGAGGGACCTGCGCAGCAATTATCGCAGTGAGTTAGGCCTGAGCCTTGCGGCAACGGCTGAGTAATTCAGAATAGAGAGTGTATCAATTCCCAGGCACTCTGCAGCATCACCGGACCTAATATAACCCCTAAATCCGGACGGATCTGCAAATATCTACCCTAAATTCAGAGACTTTCTAAATAGCTCAAGGTCCGCAACAACTGTCAGTCACTGAGCGATATAAGGACTGTTTGCATGAGACTGTTACTGTGCCTTGGATGTATCGCAAGCACTTAAGTAAAGTTGTTCAAGTTCAATCTCCTTGTGGACCTTCAGTCATTCCATGCACCTATCGTTACTGGGAAGTGCGGCGGTAGGCTGGAGCATTACCTCGGCATACCAGCCCTCAGCCTAGCGTCACCAACTATAAGGTTAACATTAACCCCTCATATACCGATACCATACCACCACTACCATACACCCCCCAAGGGCTACCACATATCTATCAATCATATCTATCTATACATCTTTAATATCTATCTATCACATATCTATCTATACATCTATCTCATATCTATCTATTTATTTTTTATCTGTCTGTCTATCTATGTAATTTGACCTATACATTGTTCACATAAAAAAAAAAAAATTCATATCCTATAATTCCAAGATCTCATCTTTTCATTCATGGCCGGAGGAGCAGAGCGCAGATGTGTAGGGATAGCCTATAAGCAGCATAATAATCTGACGTAGACAAAGCCTGACTGCAGTGTCATCTTTCAATGCTCTGTCCTTCTGATATCTCTACCATCATCTAACCACCCCTCTTCTATATATAGACCACACTGCAGACAGGGAATTGAGATATGCTGCACACACTAGCCATGGATAGAGTTTCCTAGGTGGAATGACGCATTGTTAGGGGAGGTGTTTATGAAGAGGGATACCCTATAGTGTTAACTGCATCCTTTCCGTACCTCGCTCTTGTGCAAAAAGAGCTTTTAAAATTTATTGGTTTCCAAAAACAAGCGACGTTTCAGCTACATGTTAGCCTTTGATGAAGGCTTGATAAAGGCTAAGATGTAGCCGAACTGTCTCTTGTTTTTGGGAACCAATACATTTTAAAATCTTTTTTTGCACTAGATACCTGGTGCTGTGGCCTTTTGCTTTCTTTTGTAACCTAGTGATAATATAGCCATGGTTTGGGGGCATGGTGGCTATCCCTGTCATGAGGGTTTAAAGGGGTACTCCGCCCCTTGACATCTTATCCCCTATCTAAAGGATAGGGTATAAGATGTCTGATTGCGGGGGTCCTGCCGGGGGCTCGTGACTTCACAGCCGTGCCCCCTCCCATAGACTTGCATTGAGGGGGCATGGCCGTAATGTCACAAGCGGGGCATGGCCGTAAAGTCACGAGCCTCCGCCCTGCATCGTCAGTGAGCTCTGGGCTCACTTTCCAGAGCCTTAGTCTAGATTGATCAAACAAATAATGTACCTCAAGGAAAGGAAGGGGTAACATATACTCAATCACAATTACTACACAGTCCAAAGGGCCACAAACGCCGTAAAAACAGCTGAGACTAACCATAACTTTTATTGTGCAAAAAAATATAAACAAATATGTGGCTAATGTGCTTCTTTGCACACATGATTGATAATTTGAAAACACACTTACGTACACTAGGTAAGTATAATCCGCATACAATGGACACGAGGTCACATTGTTACTGGAATAGTGAACTATTCCAACCAGGGTCATAACTATAGGGATGCAGAGGTAGCAGTTGCATCGGGGCCCTGGTGCCTAAGGGGTCCAAAAGCACCTCTGCTTCATAAGAATAAAAAAGTGTTATGAATGGTGCACATTGCAGCTTCAGATTTTGCATTGGTGTCCTGAAGGTACAAGTTATATACTAGACTAGAACCGGATGAGTCTGAATTGACTCCAGGATACCAAACAGGAATAATTACATACAGAGCACAGATAACAAGCAAGACTAACACAGTGTGAACACAGACTAAGCCGAACAGACATACAAATCCTAATAACCGACAGATGACCAATAAAACCAAGCAGACTAAAAACTATATAAAACAAGAATATTTAACCATGGTTAAAACTCAGATAATATCACAGGATAAATACAAGGTGCATGCTCAAGCAGACATGGAAGTGTATTGCACAAATAACCATCCTACAAAGCAGGAGAACTCTGGGATAAGTAACCACACCCGAGTACTCATAGGTTCAGAGCATTAACTATTCCCTTTCCAGGGAGAATAGCAAACTGTCTAGAACATCCTAGTGTGTGAATACACACCTAAATAGAAAAATAGAAGGACAAATAAATGGACATTACACCCATCTTGAAATATATAACAAAATAAACCTCTACTCACCTCCAACACTCCCGCGGTGCCTCCAATGTTCGGCTCGGGTCTCTGGTACAGTCTTCTTCCAGCCTCTAGGGTTCGACACATCACATTGTGCTCAGCAAAACAACCGGTCGCAGCTGTGTACCACCTCGGTGATAGGATGAGCGGCAGTGTGATGTATTGGGCCCGGGCACAAGGGAGAAGTCCGCAACAGGGACCACAGGATTGCGGTGGAGGCACTGCATGAGCTCTAGAGGTTTATTTTTTTCATATACTTTGAAGATGGGGTTCTAAAAAAAAAAAAAAACCCACTCAGGTGACATATGTCCTTTAATGTGGTCCATATATCAGATTGCTTCTTTCATGTTTCAGACATCTATTTGATTTATTTTTTTAATAATGGAATAATAATTCTAATTGGTGTCTATGGGCAACTGTACCACTCTTCCTCTACACAGGTTTTGATGAACCTCCCCCTATGTCTATGGACACATACAAGAATGTTTATGTTCACTGACAGCAACCAAAAATCTTGGAAATAGTAACATAGTAACAGTTTGTAAGGTGAAAAAAAAACAAGAGTCCTGTGTTGATCCAGAGGAAGGCAAAAACCCCCATGAGGCTCATACCAATTGCCCTATGAGAGGAAAAATTCCTTCCCGACTCCAATATGGCGATCAGAATAAATCCCTTGATCAACGTTCTATCCCCATAAATCTAGTATCCATAACCTGTAATGTTATTACTCTCTAGAAAAGCATACAGGTCCCCCTTAAACTTGTTTATTGAGTCAGACATCACAACATCATGTGGCAGAGAGTTCCATAGTCCCACTGCTCTTACAGTAAAGAATCTCTGTCTGTGATGATGGTGAATCCTTCTTTCCTCTAGATGTAGAGGATGCCCCCTTGTCATGGTTACCGGCCTAGGTATAAAAAGATCACTAGAAAGATCTCTATACTGTCCATTCATATATTTGTATGTTGTAATCAGATCGTCCCTAAGACGTCTTTTCTCTAAACTAAATAACACCAAGCTTGCCCTCCTCTGCACCCTCTCCAGTTCTACCATGTACTTCTTATATAGAGTTGCCCAATATTGGACACAATACTCCATATGTGGTCTGACTTATGATTTATTATGCGGCAAAACTCTGTCCCTGTCAAGAGTCTCTCTTGATACATCACATGTCTTTGATAGCCTTGGCAGCAGCTACCTGGCACTATTCACTAAAGTAGAGTTTATTGTCCCCCAGCACCCCCCAAGTCTTTTTCGGTAGAAGTTTTACCCAATGTCTTTTTATTTAGCACATAATTGTACATTATGTTTTTATGACCCGAGTGCATGACCTTACATTTCTCCACATTAAACTTAATTTGCCATGTCTGTGCCCAAGCCTCCAGCTTCCCCAGATCACTCTGAAATATTATGTTATCATCTTTTGTGGTGATCACCCTACCCAATTTAGTGTCATCTGCAAATATAGAAATTCTACTTTGTAATCCCTCTAAAAGGTCATTAACCCCTTAAGGACGCAGCCCATTTTCACCTCTAGGACGAAGCCCTTTATTTTGCAAATCTGACCACTGTCACTTTAAACATGTATAACTCTGGAATGCTTTTACTTATCATTCTGATTCTGAGACAGTTTTTTTGTGACATATTCTACTTTAACATAGTGGTAAGTTTTTGTGGTAACTTGCATCCTTTCTTGGTGCAAAATCCCCAAATTTGATGAAAATTTTTTAAATTTTGCATTTTTCTAACTTTGAAGCTCTCTGCTTGTAAGGAAAATGGATATTCCAAATCATTTTTGGGATTCACATATACAATATGTCTACTTTATGAGTGCATCATAAAATTGACAAGTTTTTACTTTTGGAAGACACCAGAGGGCTTCAAATTTCAGCAGCAATTTTCCAATTTTTCACAAAATTTTCAAACTCACTATTTTTCAGGGACCAGTTCAGGTTTGAAGTGGATTTGAAGGGTCTGCATATGTCTATGCAAAGTGTTCAGCGGGCGCAGTAGAGGGCTCAGAGGCGAAGGAGTGACAAGGGGATTTGGAGAGTACGTTTTTCTGAAATGGTTTTTGGGGGGCATGTCGCATTTAGTAAGCCCCTATGGTGCCAGAGCAGCAAAAAAAACACAAAAAAAAAAACACATCGCATACCATTTTGGAAACTAGACCCCTTGAGAAACATAACAAGGAAGAAAGTGAGCCTTAATACCCCACAGGTGTTTCACAACTTTTGCATATGTAAAAAAAAAATAATAATTTTTTTCACTAAAATGTTGGTTTTCCCCCAAATTTCACATTTTTTTAAAGGGTTAATAGCACAAAAGACGCCCCAAAATTAGTAACCCCATCTCTTCTGAGTATGGAAGTACCCCATAAGTGGACCTGAAGTGCACTGCGGACGAACTACAATGCTCAGAAGAGAAGGAGTCATATTTGGCTTTTTGAGAGCAAATTTTGCTCGGGGGGCATGTTGCATTTAGGAAGCCCCTATGGTGCCAGGACAGCAAAAAAAAAAAAACACATGGCATACCATTTTGGAAACTAGACCCCTTGAGGAACGTAACAAGGGATAAAGTGAGCCTTAATACCCCACAGGGGTTTCACGACTTTTGCATATGTAAAAAAAAAATTTTTTCTTCACTAAAATGTGGGTTTCCCCCCAAATTCCACATTTTTGCAAGGGTTAATAGCAGAAAAGACCCCCCAAAATGTGTAACCCCATTTCTTCTGAGTATGGAGGTACCCCATAAGTGGACCTAAAGTGCACTGCTGGCGAACTACAATGCTCAGAAGAGAAGGCGTCATATTTGGCTTTTTGAGAGCAAATTTTTCTCGGGGGGGCATGTCGCATTTAGGAAGCCCCTATGATGCCAGGACAGCAAAAAAAACAAAAAAAAAAAAACACATGGCATACCATTTTGGAAACTAGACCCCTCACAGAATGTAATGAGGGGTACAGTGAGCATTTACCCCACTGGTGTCTGACAGATCTTTGGAACAGTGGGCTGTGCAAAATTTTTCATTTTCACGGACCACTGTTCCAAAGACCCTTCAGACACCTGTGGGGTGTAAATTCTCACTGCACCCCTTATTACATTCCGTGAGGGTTGTAGTTTCCAAAATGGGGTCACATGTGGGTGTGTTTTTTTTTTGCGTTTGTCAGAACCGCTGTAACAATCAGCCACCCCTGTGCAAATCACCTCAAATGTACATGGTGAACTCTCCCTTCTGGGCCTTGTTGTGCGCCCCCAGAGCACTTTGCGCCCACATATGGGGTATCTCCGTACTCGGGAGAAATTGCGTTACAAATATTGGGGGGCATTTTTCCCTTTTACCTCTTGTGAAAATGAAAAGTATAGGGCAACACCAGAATGTTAGTGTAAAAATGTTTATTTTTTTACACTAACATGCTGGTGTAGACCCCAACTGTTCCTTTTCATAAGGGGTAAAAGGAGAAAAAGCCCCCCAAAATTTGTTAGGCAATTTCTCCCGAGTACTGCGATACCCCATATGTGACCCTATACTGTTGCTTCGAAATACAACAGGGCTCCAAAGTGAGAGCGCCATGCGCATTTGAGGCCTGAATTAGGGACTTGCATAGGGGTGGACATAGGGGTATTCTGTGCCAGTGATTCCCAAACAGGGTGCCTCCAGCTGTTGTAAAACTCCCAGCATGCTTGGACAGTCAATTGCTGTCCAGAAATGCTTTGAGTTTTTGTTTTGCAACAGCTGGAGGCTCCATCTTAGAAACACTGCCGTACAATACGTTTTTCATTTTTATTGGGGAAGGGGGGTGGTAGGGGGGGGGGCAGTGTACGTGTGTATATGTAGTGTTTTAATCTTTATTTTATGTTAATGTAGTGTAGTGTTTTTAGGTTACATTCACACTGACAGCGGATTACACAGAGTCTCCCGCTAGGAGTTTGAGCTGCGGCGGAAAATTTGCCACAGCTCAAACTTGAAGCGGGGAACTCACTGTAATCTTCCGCCAGTGTGAATGTAGTCTGTACATTCACATGGGAGGGGGGTCAAAACTACAACTCCCAGCATGCACTGACAGACCATGCATGCTGGGAGTTGTAGTTTTGCAACAGCTGGAGGCACACTGGTTGGAAAACCTTGAGTTAGGTTCTATGACCTAACTCAGTATTTTCCAACCAGTGTGCCTCCAGCTGTTGCAAAACTACAACTCCCAACATGTACTGATTGCGGAAGGGCATGCTGGGAGATGTAGTTATGCAACGGCTGGAGGCACGCAAGTACACCTCCCAGCATGCCAAGACAGCCTTATGCTGTTCCTGAATGCTGGGAGTTGTAGTTTTGCAAGATTTAGAGGGGTTCAGGTTGTAAATCAGTCCAGTGGTCTCTAAACTGTGGCCCTCCAGATGTTGCAAAACTACAACTTGCAGCATGCCCAGACAGCAAACTGCCATCGGCTGTCCGGGCTTGCTGGGAGTTGTAGTTTTGAAACCTCTGGAGGTCCGCAGGTTGAAGACCACTGCGGCCTTCGACATCATTCAGCCCCCTCCCTCTCACCCCCTTTAGTTCTGTACTCACCTCCACTCGGCGGGACGTTAGGGTGCGCTGGTCCGATGCTGCAGGACTGTCCGGTGGGGAGGTCGTCCGGTGGGATAGTGGTTCCGGGCTGCCATCTTCACCGTGGGGGGGCCTCTGCTCCGCATTTCGGGCCCGGAATAGAGGCGTTGCCTTGACGAGGACGCAGAGGGACGTTGGTAATGAACGTCCCTCTGCGTCGTCGTCAAGGCAACGTGACTATTCCGGGGCCTGGCCCGAAGCACGGAGAAGAGGCCCCCCGGTGAAGATGGCAGCCCGGAACCACTATCCCACCGGACGACCTCCCCGCCGGACAGTCCTGCAGCACCGGACCAGCGCACCCTCATGTCCTGCCGAGCAGAGGTGAGTACAAAACTAAAGGGAGTGAGGGGGGGGGGGGGGGGCTGGATGATCTCGAAGGCCGCAGTGGTCTTCAACCTGCGGACCTCCAGAGGTTTCAAAACTACAACTCCCAGCAAGGCTTGCTGGGAGTTGTAGTTTTAAAACATCTGGAGGTCCGCAGGTTGAAGACCACTGAGGGCGGAGAGTTCACTCGAGTATAAGCCGAGGGGGGGTGTTTTCAGCACGAAAAATCGTGCTAAAAAACTAGGCTTATACTCGAGCATATACGGTATCTGGATTCTGGTTTTTGAACTGTTTCTTAGTACACTATATTTTGCCCTGTTTGCCTGTATATATTCTGTCTTGTATATCTGCTTTTTTGGTAGTTTTCCCAGTATGTTTCAGGCCTGTGACCGACTAGGTATATTATTTGTTTTTATGCCCACTGCACGTTAGTGCAGGTAGGGACTGGCACCGTGGTTGTCGATTTGCCGTTTAGGGCGGATGGGCAAGTAGGCAGGGAGAGTGTTACTAGGAATAGCTTAGGGCTCACTCTCCATGTCCCCCCAGTCGGTCATGATATACAGTAGAGAAGAAGTCATGTAGTAGATTGGCCTGTTCCTCATCCTCCTCCACCAGTACACCCAGGTTATTTCATAAAGGGGCAACATTTTCAGTTAAAATTTCTTATTATTTATGTAGGTAAAACATATTTTCTGGTTCTTGCTACTTTCTACGGCAATCATTCTCTCCGTTTCAATTTTTTCTAGTTTTATTACTCTTACAGATTTTATTTCTCTCCTTATAATTCTTTAATGCTTCCCCACTACCTTCTTGTTTCAGCAGTCTGAACGCTTTCCACTTATCATTTATTGGACCCATAACTATTTTGTTTAGCCAAATAGTTTTTTTTCCCAATTTCTAGCCCATTTATTCCCATAGGGTATATGTAATTCACAATATCTATTTAAGATGCTCTTGAAAGTGTCCCATTTAGCTTGTGTACTTTGATTACTGAGGGCACGGTCCCAATCTATGTCACTGAGGTCCTCTCTTAGTTGGTAAAAATTGTTCTTCCTAAAGTTAAATGTTTTTGTAGCCCCACTAGAAGACATCCTCTTATAGGATAAACGAAAACTTATTATGTTATGGTCACTATTACCAAGATGACCCTCTACCTCTACTTCAGATTCTATGTCTGGCCTATTGGTTAGTATAAGGTCCAGAAGTGACACCCCTCTTGTTGGGTCCTGCACTAGTTGGGGAAAGGTAATTGTCCTTTATTATTGCCAAAAACCTGTTACCCTTGCTGGACCGGCAGGTTTCAGCTTCCCAGTCTATGTCAGGTTAGTTAAAGTCCCCCATAATAATGACTTACTCTTCTTTGCTGTCCCATCTATTGTCCTATATGTAGGTTTTCTGCTGCTTCTGTTATATTTGGTGACTTATAACAAACCCCTACCTCCACTCACAGAGACTCCACATGATCATTCTCCTCACCAATTTCCTCGCACAGATTTGGCCTAAGACAGGATTTTACGTATGAGAAAACCCCATCCCCCTTTCTTACTTGTTTGGTCTATAATCCTGTATATTAACTGCCCAGTCATAGTTCTCATCCAGCCATGTCTCACTTATTCCCACTATATCATAGTCTTCCTCTAAAATTAATAGTTCCAGTTCCTCCATCTTATTATTGAGGCTTCTGGCATTAGTATGCAGGTACTTCATGTTATCCTTCCTAATATCTTTCCTCTCATCACTTATGACTGTTCTAACCCCTCCCCCCGCTCCACCCCCAGTGTTATTACCTATCCACAGATCTCTATCTACCCCCTCTATATTGTATTTTCCCTCCTCCCAGTCCCTATTTTAAACAATCCTCCACCCTTCTTGCTATATTCTCCCCAAGCACAGCTGCACCTTCCCCATTGAGTTGCCGCCTGTCCCTACAGTAGAGCCGGTAACCGACAGCAAAGTCGACCCAGTTCTCCATGAACCCAAACCCCTTCTTCCTACACCAGTTTCTGGGCCATTTGTTTACCTCCCTGATCTACTGCTGCTTCTCTAGTGTGGCTCATGGTATTGGTAATACACTGCTCAAAAAAATAAAGGGAACACTAAGATAACACATCCTAGATCTGAATGAATGTACTAATCGTATGAAATACTTTCGTCTTTACATAGTTGAATGTGCTGACAACAAAACCACACAAAAAGGATCAATGGAAATAAAATGTATCAACCCATGGAGGTCTGGATACAAGTCAAAATGAGGCTCAGTAGTGTGTGTGGCCTCCACGTGCCCATATGAGCTCCCTATAACGCCTGGGCATGCTCCTGATGAGGTGGCGGATGGTCTTCTGATGTCCTCCCAGATCTGGGCTTAAGCATCCGCCAACTCCTGGATAGTCTGTGGTGCAACGTGGCATTGGTTAATGGAGCGAGACATGAGGTCCCAGATGTGCTCAATCGGATTCAGGTCTGGGGAACGGGCGGGCCAGTCCATAGCATCAATGCCTTCCTCTTGCAGGAACTGCTGATTCACTCCAGCCACATGAGGTCTAGCATTGTCTTGCATTAGGAGGAACCCTGGGCCAACCGCACCAGCATATGGTCTCACAAGGGGTCTGAGGATCTCATCTTGGTACCTAATGGCAAGCACATGGAGGGCAGTGCGACCCCCAAAGAAATGCCACCCCACAACATTACTGACCGATGGCCAAACTGGCCATGCAGAACGTTCTCCACGGCATCTCCAGACTCTGTCACATCTGTCACATGTGCTCAGTGTGAACCTGCTTTCATCTGTGAAGAGCACAGGGCGTCAGTGGTGAATTTGCCAATCTTGGTGTTCTCTGGCAAATGCCAAACATCCTGCATGGTGTTGGGCTATAAGCAGAACCCCCACCTGTGGATGTCAGGGCCCCACACCACCCTCATGGAGTCTGTTTCTGACCGTTTGAGTGGACACATGCACATTTGTGGCCTGCTGGAGGTTATTTAGCAGGGCTCTGGCAGTGCTCCTCTTGCTCCTCCTTGCCCAAAGGCAGAGGTAGCAGTCCTGCTACTGGGTTGTTGCCCTCCTATGGCCTCCTCCACATCTCCTGATGTACTGGCCTATCTCCTGGTAGCGCCTCCATGCTCTGGACACTACGCTGACAGACACAGCAAACCTTCTTGCCACAGCTCGCATTGATGTGCCATCCTGGATGAGCTGCACTACCTGAGCAACTTGTGTGGGTTGTAGACTCAGTCTCATGTTGCTACTAGAGTAAAAGCACCGCCAGCATTCAAAAGTGACCAAAACATCAGCCAGGAAGCATAGGAAATGAGAAGTGGTCTATGGTCACCACCTGCAGAACCACTCCTTTATTGGGGGTGTCTTGCCAATCGCCTATAATTTCCACCTGTTGTCTGTTCCATTTGCACAACAGCATGTGAAATTGATTGTCAATCAGTGTTGCTTCATGAGTGGACAGTGTGATTTCACAGAAGTGTGATTGACTTGGAGTTACATTGTGTTGTTTAAGTGTTCCCTTTATTTTTTTGAGAAGTGTATTTCAGAAAATACTACCTTCGAGGTATGGTAGATAGTAGTAGGCCTTTCATCATATGATTATGCTTAGTTTACATAAAACCAGAATAATGTTTGCCCATAGCAGTGGAATGGCTTTAGTCATTCAGGTTTTCTTGCTCAGTACAACAATAACAGACTTAAAGGGGTATTCCGGGATTTTTTTTTTATTTGACTGTGCTACAGGAGTTGTAAAGTCAGTGTAGTTCATAATATAGTGTCTGTGCCTGTGTGTGATGTTTTTCTCACAATTCTGTGATTTCACCTCACAATTTTTAACAGCATACAAAATGACTGTTGTCTCGGATTTTACCCAACTTGCAATGCGGCCGAGACCTGACTCACAAGTCAGCTGATGACAGGGAGCCTGTCTGCTTCAATGGGTGGAGGGATCAATCTTCAACTAATGCAACAGCTGGAGGCACCCTGATTGAAAACCACAGGTCTGCAGCTCATTTATGTTTCAATGGGTGGGGTGACTGACGTGTGGGAAGGAGGAAAATAGAATTGTGGGATTTGTAGTAAAAAAAAGACCAGTCAAACAGGAAATACAAGTTCACAAAAAGCTAGCCACAGTGTTATGGTAATCTCATGGACTTAGCCATTTAGCCCCAAGACAAGCACAGATCCTTCCTAAGCATGTCCATTACTGTCTGCCAGGTACGTACTAAAATCACTTTATGGTGGAGAACCCCTTTAAGCATTTGTGATCAAGCAGAATCAAACCAATGATTGCCAACTTATCGGCCCAAAAACATAACGTAAAAAAGTAAGATGTCTGGGTCATAGAATGCTAAAGTTACAGCAGGTCTGAACTGATGCAAGTCGACATGGTGCCTATGATCACAACCTAATGATGCAGGAATTGCAGTGGTCTCCAACTGTGGACCTCCAGAAGTTGCAGAACTACAACTCCCAGCATGTCCAGACAGCCAACAGAGTTAGTAGTTATGCAACATCTGGCAGTTCATCGTTTGGAGACTACTGCTATAGTGCATGTTGCACTTGTCTATACATCTATGTGTGTATATATTCTATCTATATACTCATGTTTTATCTATATACTCATGTTTTATCTATATGCTAGCAGTGTGCTGCTGTATTCTCCTGTTGCTGTATATTTAGCCCAGCAGCCTGCACCTGTAAGCCAGGTCTTTACAATAGTTTGGAATCAATAGTGCTGGCCAACTTATTCTTTGGTTGTATTACACATATGGGGGAGTGGCTACCTCCATGTTGGCTCTTGCACCCCACCCACCTCTATTAGGTGTATATTAGGTGCCTTGGATGTTTCAGACCTTGCAATGCCTGCTGTACTGTTCACACAGAGGCATATTCATAGTATAGGGTCCATCCCAGAATGAGGTCACCTTACCGTGGTAGGACGGTCCACGCTATTTGGCCGCCAAATTTGCAAGCTAAGTACCTCATAATTTCACAGTTTGATATTTTCATTTATTGCACTACAGCTGTATAGCTTTTCATGTTCTATCTATATACTCATGTTTTATGCATATACTCATGTTTTATCTATATCTTTGTGCTAGCAGTGTGCTGCTGTATTCTCCTGTTGCTGTATATTTAGCCCAGCAGCCTGCACCTGTAAGTCAGGTCTTTACAATAGTTTGGAATCAATAGTGCTGGCCAACTTATTCTTTGGATATATATATATATATATATATATATATATAGATATATATATATATATATATATATATATATATATATATATACACACATTTATATAAAACATATATATGTTCCAGCATAACTTTCAAATGGTTGGAGATGTTTCCATTAAACTTGATACATGTTACTTATATGTCTAAGAAAAATATAGTACAGTGTAAGGATGTCCCGATACTGAAAATGTCAGCAGCCCGAGAGTAATGCAATCAGGAGATGTACCAGAAGTCCCATGGAAGTCTACAGGACTCCTGGTACATGAGAAGAACTACACATAGAGTCAGGTCACCACTTGTAAAGTCCAATATGAACACAACGGGAACATGTGCAGGGAAGCACGGAGCAGTGCAACCGAGACGGTTCTTGGAAAGGAACTTCCAAACAGAAGAATGTGGTGTTCCAGCTCCCCTACAAATTAACCTTTTATCTATCTTATTAAAATACATGTGCTCAAAACAACCCTATTAAAAGCTTAATGAAACACTGATGCGAACCTTAAATCATGGTGATAGTTTTACTGTGATAACTTACTTCTGATATATCTTATGCCAAATGTTCACATACGGAACAATACACATTGGGTATGTACAAACATATGCATTTTCTAATAAATTCGAGTTTGCCAATGTATAAACATTAAAGGGGTACTCCGGTGAAAACCTTTTTTCTTTTAAATCAACTGGTGGCAGAAAGTTAAACATATTTGTAAATTACTTCTATTAAAAAATCTTAATCCTTCCAGTACTTATTAGCTGCTGAATGCTACAGAGGAAATTCCTTTCTTTTTGGAACACTGATGACATCACGAACACAGTGCTCTCTGCTGACATATCTGTCCATTTTAGCAACCATGCATAGCAGATGCATAGCAGATGCATAGCAGATGTATGCTAAGGGCGACATGGTGGCTCAGTGGTTAGCACTGCTGCCTTGCAGTGCTGGGGACTTGGGTTCAAATCCCACTAAGGACAACAATAAATAAAGCGTTATTATTATAAGAACGTCAGCAGAGAGAACTGTGGTCGTGATGTCATCAGAGAGCATTCCAAAAAGAAAAGAATTTCCTCTGTAGTATTCAGCAGCTAATAAGTACAGGAAGGATTAAGAATTTTTTAATAGAAGTAATTTACAAATATCCCAGTATAACCAGAAAGAAACACTATCCGGCACAGCTGTGCAAGGAGTGAACAAAAACCGCGACTAGGTGTAGTGTGAATATAGTCCTAGGGGTGGTGCTCAATCTAACAGGAAATGGCAGAAATCTTCCAATAGTACATTGTGAAGGAAAAGATGGCACTCACCCCCTTCAAAGGACTTGTAAAGGTGACTTTAATACGTGCTTGTCATCCAAAGTGCATGTGCATAGCAGTATACAGCGTACAGGCAGGTAAAGGCAGGCAAGGACACCGGGAGACCCAGCATGCAGATTACAGCTGTCTCGCACTTCCGTGCTTCATGAGACTGATGGTCTCATGAAGCACGGAGGTGCGAGACAGCTGTAACCTGCATGCTGGGTCTCCCGGTGTCCTTGCCTGCCTTTACCTGCCTGTACGCTGTATACTGCTATGCACATGCACTTTGGATGACAAGCACGTATTAAAGTCACCTTTACAAGTCCTTTGAAGGGGGTGAGTGCCATCTTTTCCTTCACAATGTACTAATCTACAAATATGTTTAACTTTCTGCCACCAGTTGATTTAAAAGAAAAAAGGATTTCACCGGAGTACCCCTTTAATAAATGTACGCGAGGTCATTTCTGTAGATCAGTCCTTTCGGATATCCAAAACGCCTTCCATCTGAACACCAGCTTAGTCCAGTCTCCTCCTCGTTTGGGAGGCTTGACTCTTTCGATACCTTGTAATGTACGGTGAGAAAGGTCACCTGCGTGAATCTATAAGAAGGGCCATGTGAGACCAGACATTGCTTTCTGGGTTTCATACCCATTTTGCGGCAGGCGAACATGCTCCGCAATCCTGATATTGAATTTTCTAGACGTTCAGCCTACATATCTGGTTGCCAGATACACAATGTGAGGTGTAGAACAATTAATAAATGACTTTACAGGATAAGTTTTCCCAGTGCCAGTTGAGTATACAGAGGAGGAATGAATATATTTACATATATTTACAGGATAACATGTAGGTTTATTGCAGCTGTTGTAAATAATAACAATTATTATAATAATAAAACAATTATTTACGGTATGTAAAGTAGAACCTTTGTGTGTGTTACGCCGAGCGCTCCGGGTCCCCGCTCCTCCCCGGAGCGCTCGCTACACTTCCCTCACTGCAGCGCCCCGGTCGGTTCCACGGACCCGGGGCGCTGCGTTACCACCTCCGGCCGGGATGCGATTCGCGATGCGGGTAGCGCCCGCTCGCGATGCGCACCCCGGCTCCCGTACCTGACTCGCTCCCCGTCAGTTCTGTCCCGGCGCGCGCGGCCCCGCTCCCTAGGGCGCGCGCGCGCCGGGTCTTTGCGATTTAAAGGGCCACTGCACCGCTGATTGGTGCAGTGGTTCCAATTAGTGTTTACACCTGTGCACTTCCCTATATCACCTCACTTCCCCTTCACTCCCTCGCCGGATCTTGTTGCCCTAGTGCCAGTGAAAGCGTTCCTTGTGTGTTCCTTGCCTGTGATTCCAGACCTTCTGCCGTTGCCCCTGACTACGATCCTTGCTGCCTGCCCCGACCTTCTGCTACGTCCGACCTTGCTTCTGTCTACTCCCTTGTACCGCGCCTATCTTCAGCAGCCAGAGAGGTTGAGCCGTTGCTAGGGGATACGACCTGGTCACTACCGCCGCAGCAAGACCATCCCGCTTTGCGGCGGGCTCTGGTGAAAACCAGTAGTGACTTAGAACCGATCCTCTAGCACGGTCCACGCCAATCCCTCTCTGGCACAGAGGATCCACCACCTGCCAGCCGGCATCGTGACAGTAGATCCGGCCATGGATCCCGCTGAAGTTCCTCTGCCAGTTGTCGCTGACCTCACCACGGTGGTCGCCCAGCAGTCACAACAGATTGCGCAACAAGGCCAACAGCTGTCTCAACTGACTGTTATGCTACAACAGTTACTACCACAGCTCCAGCAATCATCTCCTCCGCCAGCTCCTGTACCTCCTCCGCAGCGAGTGGCCGCTTCTGGAATACGACTATCCTTGCCGGATAAATTTGATGGGGACTCTAAGTTTTGCCGTGGCTTTCTTTCCCAATGTTCATTACACTTGGAGATGATGTCGGACCAGTTCCCCACTGAAAGGTCTAAGGTGGCTTTCGTAGTCAGCCTGCTGTCTGGAAAAGCCCTGGCTTGGGCCACACCGCTCTGGGACCGCAATGACCCCGTCACTGCCTCTGTACACTCCTTCTTCTCGGAAATTCGAAGTGTCTTTGAGGAACCTGCCCGAGCCTCTTCTGCTGAGACTGCCCTGTTGAACCTGGTCCAGGGTAATTCTTCCGTTGGCGAGTATGCCGTACAGTTCCGTACCCTTGCTTCAGAATTATCCTGGAATAATGAGGCACTCTGCGCGACCTTTAAAAAAGGCCTATCCAGCAACATTAAAGATGTTCTGGCCGCACGAGAAATCCCTGCTAACCTACATGAACTCATCCATCTTGCCACTCGCATTGACATGCGTTTTTCCGAACGGCGTCAGGAGCTCCGCCAGGATATGGACTCTGTTCGCACGAGGCGTTTCTTCTCCCCGGCTCCTCTCTCCTCTGGTCCCCTGCAATCTGTTCCTGTGCCTCCCGCCGTGGAGGCTATGCAGGTCGACCGGTCTCGCCTGACACCCCAAGAGAGGACACGACGCCGCATGGAGAATCTCTGCCTGTACTGTGCTAGTACCGAACACTTCCTGAAGGATTGTCCTATCCGTCCTCCCCGCCTGGAAAGACGTCCGCTGACTCCGCACAAAAGTGAGACAGTCCTTGATGTCTACTCTGCTTCTCCACGTCTTACTGTACCTGTGCGGATGTCTGCCTCTGCCTTCTCCTTCTCTGCTGTGGCCTTCTTGGACTCTGGATCTGCAGGAAATTTTATCTTAGCCTCTCTCGTCAACAGGTTCAACATCCCGGTGACCAGTCTCGCCAGACCCCTCTACATCAATTGTGTAAACAATGAAAGATTGGACTGTACTATACGTTTCCGCACGGAGCCCCTTCTAATGTGCATCGGATCTCATCACGAGAGGATTCAACTGTTGGTCCTCCCCAATTGCACTTCTGAAATCCTTCTTGGACTTCCCTGGCTTCAACTCCATTCCCCAATCCTGGATTGGTCCACTGGGGAGATCAAGAGTTGGGGGCCCTCTTGTTCCAAGGACTGCTTAAAACCGGTTCCCAGTAAACCTTGCCGTGTCCCTGTGCTTCCTCATGTAACCGGTCTCCCTAAGGCCTATATGGACTTTGCGGACGTTTTTTGCAAAAAACAAGCTGAGACTCTACCTCCTCACAGGCCTTATGATTGTCCCATTGACCTCCTCCCGGGCACTACTCCACCCCGGGGCAGAATCTATCCTCTGTCCGTCCCAGAGACTCTTGCCATGTCTGAATACGTCCAAGAAAATTTAAAAAAGGGCTTTATCCGTAAATCCTCCTCTCCTGCCGGAGCCGGATTTTTCTTTGTGTCCAAAAAAGATGGCTCTCTACGTCCTTGCATTGACTACCGCGGTCTTAATAAAATCACGGTTAAGAACCGCTACCCCCTACCCCTCATCTCTGAACTCTTTGATCGTCTCCAAGGTGCCCATATTTTTACCAAACTGGACTTAAGAGGTGCTTATAATCTCATCCGCATCAGAGAGGGGGATGAATGGAAAACGGCATTTAACACCAGAGATGGACACTTTGAGTATCTGGTCATGCCCTTTGGTCTATGCAACGCCCCTGCCGTCTTCCAAGACTTTGTTAATGAAATTTTTCGTGATCTCCTATACTCCTGTGTTGTTGTATATCTGGACGATATCCTGATTTTTTCTGCCAATCTTGAAGAACACCGCCAGCATGTCCGTATGGTTCTTCAGAGACTTCGTGATAATCAACTCTATGCCAAAATAGAGAAATGTCTGTTTGAATGCCAATCTCTTCCTTTTCTAGGATACTTGGTCTCTGGCCAGGGACTACAAATGGACCCAGATAAACTCTCTGCCGTCTTAGATTGGCCACGCCCCTCCGGACTCCGTGCCATCCAACGTTTTTTGGGGTTCGCCAATTATTACAGGCAATTTATTCCACATTTTTCTACCATTGTGGCTCCTATTGTGGCTTTAACAAAAAAAAATGCCGATCCCAAGTCTTGGCCTCCTCAAGCGGAAGACGCCTTTAAACGACTCAAGTCTGCCTTTTCTTCGGCTCCCGTGCTCTCCAGACCTGACCCATCTAAACCCTTCCTATTGGAGGTTGATGCCTCCTCAGTGGGAGCTGGAGCTGTCCTTCTACAAAAAAACTCTTCCGGGCATGCTGTTACTTGTGGTTTTTTTTCCAGGACCTTCTCTCCGGCGGAGAGGAACTACTCCATCGGGGATCGAGAGCTTCTAGCCATTAAATTAGCACTTGAGGAATGGAGGCATCTGCTGGAGGGATCAAGATTTCCAGTTATTATTTACACCGATCACAAGAACCTCTCCTACCTCCAGTCTGCCCAACGGCTGAATCCTCGTCAGGCCAGGTGGTCTCTGTTCTTTGCCCGATTTAATTTTGAAATTCACTTTCGGCCTGCTGATAAGAACATTAGGGCCGATGCTCTCTCTCGTTCCTCAGATGCCTCTGAAATTGAACTCTCTCCTCAACACATCATTCCTCCTGACTGCCTGATTTCCACTTCTCCAGCCTCCATCAGGCAAACTCCTCCAGGAAAGACCTTTGTTTCTCCACGCCAACGCCTTGGGATCCTCAAATGGGGTCACTCCTCCCATCTCGCAGGTCATGCGGGCATCAAGAAATCTGTGCAACTCATCTCTCGCTTCTATTGGTGGCCGACTCTAGAGACTGATGTGGTGGACTTTGTGCGAGCCTGCACTATCTGTGCCCGGGATAAGACTCCTCGCCAGAAGCCCGCTGGTTTTCTTCATCCTCTACCTGTCCCCGAACAACCTTGGTCTCTGATTGGTATGGATTTTATTACTGACTTACCCCCATCCCATGGCAACACTGTTATTTGGGTGGTCGTTGATCGATTCTCCAAAATGGCACATTTCATCCCTCTTCCTGGTCTTCCTTCAGCGCCTCAGTTGGCTAAACAATTTTTTGTACACATTTTTCGTCTTCACGGGTTGCCTACACAGATCGTCTCGGATAGAGGCGTCCAATTTGTGTCTAAATTCTGGAGGGCTCTCTGTAAACAACTCAAGATTAAATTAAATTTTTCTTCTGCATACCATCCTCAATCCAATGGACAAGTAGAGAGAATTAACCAGATCTTGGGTGACTATTTACGACATTTTGTTTCCTCCCGCCAGGATGACTGGGCAGATCTTCTACCTTGGGCCGAATTCTCGTATAATTTCAGAATCTCTGAATCTTCCTCCAAATCTCCGTTTTTCGTGGTGTACGGCCGTCACCCTCTTCCCCCCCTCCCTACCCCCTTGCCCTCTGGTCTGCCCGCTGTGGATGAAATTTCTCGTGATCTTTCCACCATATGGAAAGAGACCCAAAATTCTCTCTTACAGGCTTCTTCTCGCATGAAGAGATTCGCAGATAAGAAAAGAAGAGCTCCTCCCATTTTTTCCCCTGGAGACAAGGTATGGCTCTCCGCTAAATATGTCCGTTTCCGTGTCCCGAGCTATAAGTTGGGACCACGCTATCTTGGTCCTTTTAAAGTTTTGTGTCAAATTAATCCTGTCTCTTACAAACTTCTTCTTCCTCCTTCTCTTCGTATCCCTAATGCCTTTCACGTCTCTCTTCTTAAACCTCTCATCCTCAACCGTTTTTCTCCTAAATCTGTTCCTCCCACTCCCGTTTCCGGCTCCTCGGACATCTTCTCTGTCAAAGAGATTTTGGCCTCTAAAAAGGTCAGGGGAAGAACTTTTTTTTTAGTGGATTGGGAGGGTTGTGGTCCAGAAGAGAGGTCCTGGGAACCTGAGGACAATATCCTGGACAAAAGTCTGATCCTCAGGTTCTCAGGCCCCAAGAAGAGGGGGAGACCCAAGGGGGGGGGTACTGTTACGCCGAGCGCTCCGGGTCCCCGCTCCTCCCCGGAGCGCTCGCTACACTTCCCTCACTGCAGCGCCCCGGTCGGTTCCACGGACCCGGGGCGCTGCGTTACCACCTCCGGCCGGGATGCGATTCGCGATGCGGGTAGCGCCCGCTCGCGATGCGCACCCCGGCTCCCGTACCTGACTCGCTCCCCGTCAGTTCTGTCCCGGCGCGCGCGGCCCCGCTCCCTAGGGCGCGCGCGCGCCGGGTCTTTGCGATTTAAAGGGCCACTGCACCGCTGATTGGTGCAGTGGTTCCAATTAGTGTTTACACCTGTGCACTTCCCTATATCACCTCACTTCCCCTTCACTCCCTCGCCGGATCTTGTTGCCCTAGTGCCAGTGAAAGCGTTCCTTGTGTGTTCCTTGCCTGTGATTCCAGACCTTCTGCCGTTGCCCCTGACTACGATCCTTGCTGCCTGCCCCGACCTTCTGCTACGTCCGACCTTGCTTCTGTCTACTCCCTTGTACCGCGCCTATCTTCAGCAGCCAGAGAGGTTGAGCCGTTGCTAGGGGATACGACCTGGTCACTACCGCCGCAGCAAGACCATCCCGCTTTGCGGCGGGCTCTGGTGAAAACCAGTAGTGACTTAGAACCGATCCTCTAGCACGGTCCACGCCAATCCCTCTCTGGCACAGAGGATCCACCACCTGCCAGCCGGCATCGTGACAGTGTGATACCACTCTTATACCATTGCTTAGTATTTTAGACAACATTTCATCATGATGTAAGACTGGTATATGTTTCAAAATTATATTTTTGATTTCATGAAAATTTCTCCTATATGAAGTGCTGAATGTAGGCAAATTATTGTTTTGATTTTTGTTACTGTTCTTGGAGGGATTATTTTTGATATTTCTCAATATTTCATTCTTGTTTGAATTGTTTGTTCCATTTAGTTCACTTATATTATTTTGTGATCTGTCCATCAGATAATAATCCACAATTTTCTTTGACCTCATGATTATATTTTTATTATATCCTCTGGCTTTAACCCCTTAAGGACGCAGCTCATTTTCACCTTAAGGTGCAATTCTGACCGGTGTCACTTTAAGCATTTATAACTCTAAGATGCTTTTACCGATTATTGTGATTCTGAGATTGTTTTTCGTGACATATTCTACTTTATTTTAGTGGTAAATTTTTGTCGTTACTTGCATCCTTTCTTGGTGAAAAATCCCCAAATATCCTGAAAATTTTGAAAATTTCGCATTTTTCTAACTTTGAAACTCTCTGCTTGTAAGGAAAATGGATATTCCAAATAAATGTTATATTGATTCACAAATACAATATGTCCACTTTATGTTGGCATAAAAAAATGGACATATTTTTACTTTTTGAAAAAATTTGAGGGCTTCAAAGTAGAGCAGCAGCAAAAATTTCATGAAAATTGCAAAATCTGAAGGGACAGATGTTACAGAACTACAACTCCCAGCATGCCTGGGCAGCCTAGGCATGCTGAGAGTTGTAGTTTTGCAACATCTGGAGGGCTACCGTTTGGGCCCCACTATAACAGTGGTCTCCAAACTGTGACCCTCCAGATGTTGCAAAACTACAACTCCCAGCATGCCCAGACAGCCTTTGGCTGTCTGGGCATGCTGGGAGTTGCAGTTTGGCAACCACTAGGAATGCAGCAGTAAAGATCGATTTATTGCCACCTTCCTTGATGCTCCACACCGTCGCCTCCCTACCTGTGCCGCTGATCTCTGCTGATGTCACCGACGATTGGCAGTCCCCACCGCATCTTCTTCACAGGTACCGGCTGCCATCTTCTCCCCCCGTTCTGCCCGACATCCAGGGGTGGGCAGAGAGGGGGGTTTCCATGGCAACCCCCAGTCTTCAACTGCCATTGGTCAGCACTCATTGCTGACTAATGGCAGGGGATAGGAGGAGGCTGCAGCACTGCAACTTCGCTCCTATCCCTCAGGATGATTGGGGCTGTCACTGACAGCTCCGATCATCCCTATTTTCCAGGCGATCGGGTCACCAGAGACCAGATCAGCCCGGAATAGCAGAAAATCGCATGTCTGAATTGACATGCGATTTCCTGCGATTGCCGACATGGGGGGGGGGGTCTCAGGACCCACATCGGCGATGTGCCGGGATGCCTGCTGAATGATTTCAGCAGGCATCCCGGTCCGGTCCCCAACCGGCTAGCGGCGGGGACCGGAATTCCCACGGGCGTATCCATGCACCCTACGACCTTAAGGACTCGGGATGCAGGGCGTATGCATACGGCCTGCGTCCTGAACAGGTTAAGACTATCTTGAATATCTGCACATGCTATGTCATAATCCTTATTGTGGGTGCAAGCTCTTTTCGCCCTGAAAGTATGTAGGCTGCACGTCTAGAAAATTCTAAATCAGGATTGCGTAGCATGTTCACATGCCGCAAAATGGGTATGAAACCCAGAAAGCAATGTCTGGTCTCACACGACACTTCTTAGAGATACACGCAGGTGACCTTTCTCACATTACATTACAAGGTATCGAAAGAGTCAAGCCTCCCAAACGAGGAGACTGGACCCAGCTGGTGTTCAGATGGAAGGTGTTTTGGATCCTCCGTCTGGACACCAGATATCTGAAAGGATTAAACTACAGAAATGACCTCACGTACATTTAATAATGTTTATATGTTGGCAAACTCGAATTTACAAAAAAACGCATATGTGTATTGTTCCGTATGTGAGCCCATGCTTCTTTGCCTTTCACCTTACGGACCAATGTTTTGCAAACTGGTGTGCATACCATTCAATTAGATGCAGTCAGGTGACCGGCTGAACAGTGGGCGGATCTTGAATACACTGAAGTTATTTGGCATAAGATACATAAGAAGTAAGTTATCACAGTAAAACTATCGCCATGATTAAGGTTTTATGATAAACCGAAACACGTCGGAGTTTAATTAAGGTTTTAATAGGGTTGTTTTGAGCACATGTATTTTAATAAGATAGATTAAAGGTACATTTTTAGGGGAGCTGGAACACCACGTTCTTCTGTTTGGAACATCTTCTGATCACTTTATTCTCAGGCTTTGGAGATTGCCCAGGACATTAAAACATCCTGCCACCGGACCAACGTTAAGTAAAGAACATTTTAACTGCCCAACAGACAGGTGCAGAGAATAATTTGTGCGGGGACAGGGTGGGCAGGTGAAAGAAGATTTAATGCAGGCTTGGAGAAGAGGGAGGGGGGAGAGAACACATCAGTGCAGGGGCAGAGAAAGGGGATGGCAGCCCTGAAGTGCAGGGAGGACGAGCAGCCTATCATTGCTGGGGCTTCAGGATACTGGGAAAGTTGGGTGGCACGTAGTATGCATGCCACCCAGCTTTCTAAGTCTCCTGAAGAGCTCAAATATGGCTGCTTTACCAAATATTCTCTTCAGCAGACTGGAAAAACTAGGTGGCAGGCAGTACCCAGTGCAGGGGCTTACAGTGCTCTCCCAGTCTCCTGAAGAGATTATCTGTCTCGTCAAAACCGGGTACTCGGCCAGCTGACATATATTATGGAGTCTACCTAGCCGCATGATAAATGAGCTTATTGTTTAGTAAGTAATATGGTTTATAATGACCCAGGATCTTGATATTTTCTGCTGACTATGATGAGGTAATCCTCTGGTGGCTCATATTGGCATCATATCAGGGGCTGCCCTGCTCTGCGCAGTGCTAGGCTTCTAAGTGTTTTGGGTAAACAAACATTCTCCCGTCTCTGGTGCCGAACGTCTCCTATACATTGATTTATGTTGGTGGAACAAAAACAAGTAACACGCAGTAATGGTGATTTTAGTACAACGTATATAAGGATATATGGAACTGAGGAAATGAGATTCAAGTGATATAAGATCTTAGTTCAGCATGGATCATGGAGATTACCAAAAGCTTATACAAATCAAATAGGATATCACTATTATTATTACTGTGCATCAATAAATGGATTCTATGGGACATTGTTACATCTGCATTGTAGCTTCTGTTAATATCAGTTCTGCTAGATACCAGCATTCATCAGACACCAGCAGTGTCCGCCACACGCCACACTCCCATCTGGGACATTCATGGTATATCCACAGTATAGATAAAGGTTCTACCAAGTCTGAACAATGGCAATACAAAATGTTAAACTCCCAGTATCCCTGTGTGTACATCAGAATCTATTATTCATATGATGGGGATACTCCCCTACCAGTATTGATATAAGTGCTATGAGTGGTGGCTGCAGTCCTCCGTCACTATTACTTCGGGTTACACTGTTTTAAAATATGAGGCATGCCGCCCTCGACATGTTTCACTGACCATCAGCATTATCAGGGGGGTAAAGAGGCAAAACCCTAAAATTACACCACCACATAGCTGGGTAGTGTATATCCCAGCATGACTGGATCTGCTATGAATAAGCCGGGCCTAATGTCTTACAGTTTCACCTACATAATAGTTTTCCCAACCAAGATGCCTCTAGCTATAGCAAAACTACAACTCCCAGCATGCCTGGACAGCCGAAGGGCAGAGTCCAATAAAATGAGAAAAACTTTTTCTTTTCAGTAGTTGCTGAGTTTTACACTGCTCAATAAAATAAAGGGCACACGTAAACAACACAATGTAACTCCAAGTCAATGACACTTCTGTGAAATCACACTGTCCACTCAGGAAGCAACACTGATTGACAATCAATTTCACATACTGTTGTGCAAATGGAACAGACAACAGGTGGAAATTATAGGCAATTAGCAAGACACCCCCAATAAAGGAGTGGTTCTGCAGGTGGTGACCACAGACTACTTGTCAGTTCCTATGCTTCCTGGCTGATGTTTTGGTCACTTTTTGAATGCTGGTGGTGCTTTCACTCTAGTGGTAGCATTAGGCGGAGTCTACAACCCACACAAGTGGCTCAGGTAGTGCAGCTCATTCAGGATGCCACATCAATGTGAGCTGTGGCAAGAAGGTTTGCTGTGTCTGTCAGCGTAGTGTCCAGAGCATGGAGGCGCTACCAGGAGACAGGCCGGTACATCAGGAGACATGGAGGAGGCTGTAGGAGGGCAACAACCCAGCAGCAGGACTGCTACCTCTGCCTTTGTGCAAGGGGGAGCAGGAGGAGCACTGCCAGAGCCCTACAAAATGATCTCCAGCAGGCCACAAATTTCCACTCAAACGGTCAGAAACAGACTCCATGAGGGTGGTATGAGGGCCTAATGTCCACAGGATGGGGTAGTGCTTACAGCCCAACACCATGCAGGATGTTTGGCATTTGCCAGCCAGAGAACACAAAGATTGGCAAATTAGCCACTGGTGCTCTGTGCTCTTCATGAAAGCAGGTTCACACTGAGCACGTGACAGATGTGACAGAGTCTGGAGATGCCGTGGAGAACGTTCTGCTACCTGCAACATCCTCCAGCATGACCATTTTAGCCGTCGGTCAGTAATGGTGTTTGGCGGTATTTCTTTGGGGGGGCCGCACAGCCCTCCATTTGCTTGCCAGAGGTAGCCTGACTGCCATTAGGTACCGATATGAGATCCTCAGACCCATTGTTAGACCATATGCTAGTGCGGTTGGCCCTGGGTTCCTCCTAATGCAAGAAAATGCTAGACCTCATGTGGCTGGAGTGTGTCAGCAGTTCCTGCAAGAGGAAGGCATTGATGCCATAGACTTGCCCGCCCATTCCCCAGACCTGAATCTGATTTGAGCACATCTGGGACATCATGGATGCTTTAGTCCAGGTCTGGGAGGACATCCCTCAGGAGACCATCCGCCACCTCATCAGGAGCATGCCCACACATTGTAGGGAGGCCAAACGGGCACGTGGAAGCCACATACACTACTCAGCCTTATTTTGACTTGATTTTAAGGACATTACATCAAAGTTAGATCAGCCTGTAGTGTGGTTTTCCGCTTTGATTTTGAGTGTGATTCCATATCCAGACCTCCATGGGTTGATAAATTTGATTTCCATTGATAATTTTTGGGTGACTTTGTTGTCAGCACATTCAATTACGTAAAGACGAAAGTATTTCATACGATTAGTTCATTCATTCAGATCTAGGATGTGTTATCTTAGTGTTCCCTTTATTTTTTTGAACAGTGTATTTGCGTCTGGGAGAACTGGGAGGGTGACAAGGAATATCATTGCCATGCCTTCTCCTAAATACCTAGTTATGCAGTGCTACATTCCCAGCACCCATATTTATGCACAACCAAGCAGATAAATTGAGGATTTTCTGATTTTGGGTTGGAAATGATCTGTTCTGTAATTTTCCACTCTCTCAGTGTGACAATATTATGTGGGGTGTGCGATGCCGATTAGGGTCCCCAAAAGAGGCGAATCATGTGCCCGTCTAGTGCAGACCACTTGGCACTGGACAGTTCATTTGCCAGTGAACCACACACTCAGCACAGGATAACAGCTCTGTGGTAAAGCCCTATATCCTTCCTTCCCTTCAGCTGCTAATACACATCTCTCATCCTTGCAGATTGATTTACATAAAAGCTGTATCATAGATGCCAGTTCTCAGTGTTTCCTGCCTGTGCCACTCAGGAGTTGTTATTATCTAAGTGCATTGGAGAATTTAAGTTCACGTTCTAGAATTCCTGCGGGCGAGAGCCTACAAATCTGCATTTCCACATGTGCAACCTCTTGTACTTTATCTGCACAAAACTTCCTGCTTTTTTGTGGTTAGAGCAATTAGTTTAGTACAAGGATAGTAAAATGTGGCAGACGTAGCAGTGCTGAGTTTGTCAGATGTCATTTATTATGCATTTCACTATACTTTATCTGTAGTGGGTAAATTTACAACATTATCCTAATGCATCCAAAACACAAACTCATCTCTGCTATACCGGTTTAGAGAATTAAACATTACTTCAGAGTGCTTGCACATGCTATTTTGATGCAGTTTTGTCTAACCAAAACTAGAAATGAATTCAGAAAAGTAAAAGTCAAATCTTTCCCATATTCTTCCCCTCCCTTTCTGATCCATTCCTGACGCTGACTTCGAAATCTGCACCAAAACATCAAAAAAGCACACGTGAAAGCAATCTTAACCCATTAATAGAAGGAGGCTAAGAATTGATGATGAATTACCTTCCATAGACATCGGCTCCAGTATTCCAAATTGCTTGAGGACAGCTATGAACAGTACAATAACCACCGCAATTGCACACAGTTCCATTCCATGGATCCCCATGATGGGCCAGTTTTACTCAACACGGGGTCTTTGGCACCAAGCATGAAAATCAACCTGGCCTCCAGGTCTTCTTTTTCTTGATTTAGAATCCCTTAAGAGACATCTGAAATCATACGTCCAGATATGACCAATGAAGAAAAAAGTCCTGGTTGGAAAAAAGCCTCCAGGATGGGTACCTAGACCCCTAAAACAACTAGCTAAAGGCTCCAGGATGGGTACCTAGAATCCTTAAACACCTAGCTAAAATACAACAGAATACAAGCCTAGAACTTGTAAATGTTGAGATTTCTTCAAGTCAGCATCATTTTAGGTGGGACAACTTGCAGCATCTGGAGAAGCTTGTCAAGTGACCAAAAGTGGTCTCGTGCATTGAGTTCCAAAGAAACAGTGGGTCATCTCTACCTATATTGTTGTCGTGCAGTGGGTGTTAGCCCAATAACGTCCCATTAGAAGCGGAGAAACTAGCTGGCTCTTACCAACTTCTCCCCCTCCCTTTCCTATCCATCCTCTCTCCAGTATGGGATGGGGAGGAGCGTGTAAGGAGTACCACTCTCCCATTACATACATTGATTGAGATAAAGGTTTCCATAGAGACAACGGAGTGATGGTCTTCAGGAAGAAAAAGACTTACCTCAGCAAGCCCGCGGTTTTGAAAAGTGAGCTGCAGGATTTTTCAGCCATGCACACGAAGTAATGTGTACGAGTAGAGGTGACACAGGAGAGAGAAGGAGGGAGGGAAGAAGGATGGAGCAGAGCAGCTCCTGAGTCTTCTTCTGTAAGGCCAAACACAGATAATGATGCAAACTACACATTGTATTATATCATTACTCTCTCTCATCATGCACTTGGCCATTTACATAACTTTAAGCTCCTTGGCCCCAATGCAAAGCCTGTAGCAGAGCCCCCCCACTACTATCTGCCATTTATAGTACTAGCGTGGCAGATGGGAATTTGGGCTCCCTCAGGCACCAAGGCCCGGATGTGACTGCTACCTCTCACCCGATATGGCTACGCCCCTTCTTACATGTATTACAAGTATATTTAAAGGGCAACACAAAATGAATTTGAAGGATTAGAAGTAAAGATTCATACTTATAATTACTTATTATTCCCAATTTATCTATGACTTCTGGATATCAAACATTCTATTGTAGACAACATCAAAGACAAGTTAACTATTGCTTTGATATAAGTTGATGATAAACATAAGCAGCGCTGGATAGGTGAGCATCCCAGATGATTGTTGTCATACTGTAAACTTTTTTTTGTGTATTTGACTGTTAGGGTAACTATTGTTTAAGAGACGTGTGACATGACACAATGACATTTCAAAAGCGCCATACCACAGAAAAAATAAAATAAAAAAAATATATATGTATATATATATATATATATATTAGGGATGCACCGATATATTGGTGGCCGATACATATCGGCCGAAAATAGCTGTTTCGGGGAAATGCCGAAACAACAAAAAATGTGCCGATAATGACCCACCTCCCCTGCCTGCCCACAGCACAAGTTGCAAACACTGCCAGTGGCAGAGGCACTCCTGGGCGGTGCAGGGGGGGCCGGGCGCAACATCTGGGGGGGCGCGCTCTCCGGGATAGGAATACTTCTTTTTATGTGCCCGGGCCGTCTCCCGTGTGTTGCTCCAGGCGGGGGCCGGCCAGCGCATATAAAACCTAATACTGTAAACTAAAAACCAGGAGGCCTCTAGCTGTTGTGAAACTACAACTCCCAGCATGCCCGGACCGGCAAAGTCTGTCCGGGCATGCTGGGAGTTGTAGTTTCACAACAGCTGGAGGCCCCCTGGTTTTTAGTATACAGTATTCGTTTTTATATGCTCTGGTCGGCCCCCGCCTGCAGCCACACATGGGAGCCTGCCCGGGCACATAAAAAGAAGTATTCCTATCCCGGACATCCCTGTGTCCCGAAAAATCTTTTCGGGACATAAGGATGTCCGCCGGTCACTCACCATTCCCCGGCGTCCTCCTGCGATCCTCCTTCGGTCCCTCGCTTCTCCGCCTCTATGGTCGTACGCACGGGACGTCGCTGACGTCCCGTGCGTACAACCATAGAGACGCAGGAGAACGCGCGCTGGCCGGGGCCTGGTAAGTGACCGCGTCATCTTCTTGAGTGTTTCGGTCACCGCTCCTCCGGTCCTGGCACCTACTGCTATGGTCCATAGGCCATAGCAGTAGATGTGACCGCGGGCCGGAGGAGTGGTGACCGGAACACTGTGGGGGCAGCAGTACAGACATACAGCCTCCAGCCATACACTGTATATGGCTGGAAGCTGCATGTCTGTGGGGTGGGGGGAAGCTGCCTACTATTGTGGGGGAACTGCTGACCTAATGTGGGGGGGAGCTGCCTACAAATGTGGGGGGAGCTGCCTAATATTGTTGGGGGGAGCTGCCTAATATTGTTGGGGGGCAGCTGCCTACAAATGTGGGGGGAGCTGCCTAATATTGTGGGGGGGGGGGGAGCTGCCTAATATTGTTGGGGGGCAGCTGCCTACAAATGTGGGGGGGGGGAGCTGCCTAATATTGTGGGGGGGGGGAGCTGCCTAATATTGTGGGGGGGAGCTGCCTAATATTGTGGGGGGAGCTGCCTAATATTGTTGGGGGGGGGAGCGGCCTAATATTGTTGGGGGGGAGCTGCCTAATATTGTGGGGGGGGGGAGAGCTGCCTACAAAGGTGGGGGGAGCTGCCTACAAATGTGGGGGGAGCTGCCTAATATTGTTGTGGGGAGCTGCCTAATATTGTGGGGGAACTGCCTACTATTGTGGGGAACCTGCCTACTATTGTGGGGGAACTGCTGACCTAATGTGGGGGGGCTGCCTAATATTGTTGGGGGGAGCTGCCTACTATTGTGGGGAAACTGCCTACTATTGTGGGTAACCTGCCTACTATTGTGGGGAACCTGCCTACTATTGTGGGGGAAATGCTGACCTATTGTGGGGGAGCTGCCTACTATTGTGGGGGAGCTGCCTACTATTGTGGGGGAGCTGCCTACTATTGTGGGGGAGCTGCCTATTAATGTGGGGGAACTCCCGACCTAATGTGGGGGAGCTGGCAATCTAATGTGGGGGAATCTAATCTAATGAGCGGAGCGCTGCATTTTACCAGAAGACGGGGAGAAGTCATTTTTGGTTTTGGTATCGGTTTCGGCCGGACATTTTTTTTTATTTCGGTTTCGGTTCTGAAATTTCTATTTCGGTGCACCTCTAATATATATATATATATAGATATATATATATATATATATATATATTACTCAATTGGTCATGCAGATGCTTTACATGTCTTTATGTGTCTAGCTTTTGTATTTGGCTCACAAATCCCTCTGCTCTGCTTTACTAATTCTGACATGCACTGCTCAGGACGGGGCATGTGCTAGGCATCTACCTAGGAGTCCGCCCTCACTCACCATACATTCACTTCCTTCCTGAGTCTGCTGTGCAGTGCACTGTAACCCCCTCTTCTCGGTTTTCATGCTGCAGTCGTATAGGACAGGAGTGAGCACACAGGAGTCCTAGTCCCACCTTCACTTACTGACTTTGTCCCTGCCTGTGTTTCAGCAGGGACAAAGATGAGGCTGTGGTCAAACAGGACCATGTTCTGGATGGTATGGGGACCCCTAATGGTCATTTTGTATAAGCCATGATTTCTATAAAAAGGAGATAACATTTTAATAAAGTAAATTAGAAAAGATAATGTTTTGCCAAGATGCACAACATATATAAATATTTTGATTCTGACAGTGCCCATTTCACAGTATTTGGTGTCCCGGTACTGAACCTAGTTTTGTACCATCCTTAAGTCCCCTCAGGAAGAGTCCTTTAGGTCCACAGGGCTCTCCTGCAGCGCATCCCAAGGTTATGTTATATTACGTGTATTGAATAAATGCCATGTGTATTTATTATGTTCATTTAATGTGATTGTTCATTTGTATAATGTTGTACAAAGTGTATAGAGTGTTGGTCATATGACCTGCAGTCACATGACATACCCACAGTTCCTAGTACACATAGATCACTAAATTCATGTACATGTCACACTAACATTTAATTAAATGTACTTCAGGGACTGTAACCTGTCTTATGCCAGTCAACACCACTGTTATGCACTAAATGTCATGCAACTAATGTATCTCTTCTTGTCTTTGCGTGTCCTGGGTACTTTACTGGCCAGAAGGTATCCCTGTAGCTAACCAAACGCACGTATAAAGTAAGGTAACAAAATGTGTAAATGTTATCTAGAATAAAGTGTTCTAGGGGTAAGTGTGTAGTACCGATAAACCCTAGCAGCCAAGGCATTGGGCAGAGAGCCTCAGGCAACCCAATCCACAACTAGTTTCTAACAGCAGAAATAACCAGTGGTACAATATAAAATGTCTACCAACAAAAGTAACAGTGATCTAATGTCAAAAATAATGTAATGTCAAGTGTATGTATAAGCATTGCAGTTACCATGCATACCATATATACAAGTCTAATGTTTTATTACTCAGTCAGTCATAGTCAAATGTGATAGTACTAATAAAATGTGATATCATAATCATAAATGTTCCAGTCAGTTACAGCTGTATAGTCTAATATATGCATAGTCATTAGAGGTGCATAATATATAGGTATACCTACAAAAAAGAAAAGAAAGGTATTGTTGTAAAATATAAGGTAATGTTACCATAGTCATGGCTGTATTCTTGAGGAACCTTATCTCAACCATTTAATGGTTCCTTTTATCCAGCAAGTCCTAAGGTTACCTATTTTAATTCTGTTTATCTACTCATCAAATGTATAGAGCATGTATGGACATTATAATGTGTACAGAGACTCTCAACAGCATTTCATTTTTTCTCGTTCATCAGCCTGAATGTTATTAATAAATGCTTCAGGACTGCATCAGCTCTGTGGCCATTTCGCTCCTTTTCCTAAGGGGACAGACGTTGAGAGCGACTTTCATTAAGAAAGGGGGTTTGTGGTGTCCCGTTACCAAACCTAGTTCTGTACCATCCTTAAGTCCCCTCAGGAAGAGTCCCTTAGATCCAAAGGGCTCTCCAGCAGGGCTTCCCCCAGGTTATATTACGTGTATTGTATAAATGCCATGTGTATTTATTATGTTCATTTAATGTGATTGTTCATTTGTATAAAGTTGTACCAAGCGTATAGAGTGTTGGTCATGTGACCTGCAGTCACATGACATACCCAGAGTTCCAAGGGCACAGGTACCCCAGGCAACTGGGAACCAATGGGCTTTAGTCCAGCCCCCTAGTATATAAGGGGCTGTAGTCTCCATATTCGCTCTCTGAGTTCCTGGCATTAAAGAAAGCACAAAGTCCTGTATACTGCAAATTCATCTCATCTAGGCCAAAGCCTAAAGTCCAGCAGCCACTTCTAAACCGTGAGTTACAAATATCTCTACAAATCAAGTGACTACTACTCAGCTAAAGATATATATTAGTAGCACAGTGGCCTGCTGCATTTTCATCATAACAAGCAAGCCTGCGAGGTTCCCTGTGTCCCGGTTGCCTCTGAGGAAACTGCATTATTGTAACCCTTGCCGTGGACATTCCTTCATTGCATGCCATTTTTGGGCTGTTTGTCGGCGTTCCTTATACTGAAACAACCACATCCTGGCGTCACAACACACTAAGGGGTTAATAACATCTTGCTTCCGGGGTTAATAGCACCAGACCCTGCTACATCCATTGCAACACCCTGTGGCCACCATAAGTATATATGCCCATATTAGGAAAAAGTAGTTCAAACTACTAACTGTACTACTATTTAATTTGTTTAGGGAGGTTCCCAACTCCTGATCCAATGGCAAATGATGAGAAAAAGAAGGATCAGGCATGCTGAATGTAAACATGCCCAATCCTTTGTTTTCACAGGCAATAACTTGCTGCCATAGGTGTCTATGTATGGATGAGTAAGGGCACCTAAAGCTGATCATAAAGTATCCCCCTGCTGGGACTCCTAGTGATCAGCTGTAATCTGTAGGGAAAACCTGGTAGAAAGTTCAATTTCCCTGCAGGACCACCACAGGGAAAATTAAAGGGGTTTTACCTTGATCCACTTTCCACAGCAAACTTGATATTTTGTTAGGTTAAATTAAGTTAAATGTTTGCTTCTGAAAAGTTACGCAGACATGATCTTATTTCCTTGCCTCTGCCTTCTTTTTATCCTCTCCTCTTTACATATGAAAATGCATGTGGTGGGCGGAGCTTCTGACTTCCACATGATTTGCTTTGACTGAAGAAATGTGTTGGTACCAGCAGCTTCTTCTGTCCATAACAGAAGCTTGTCAGGAATAGGAGGCTGTTACCTTTAACAGTAGTTAGGCATTTACTATCCCATAACAAGGGATTTTTCAGAACTAATGGTTGGATGCAGATCCGTAACTGCCATGAGGCGACTGAGGCTGTTGCCTCAGGCGCAGCTGCAGCTCTTGTTAATGGAGGCGCAGATGTGCTCCTTTTTAAAAACATTTTTTCAATTTCCTTATTTTCCAGGCAACCGCACACAGTGTGCGGTCGCCTCAGCATGCGCATCTGTACCTCTGTAGAGAAGCGCAGGCCTGCTCCCCTTTTTGCTTTATTATATTACCTCCCAGGCAGCCTGCTACGTTTGGCCCTTTTCCCGAGGCAGGATATCACTGCGGCCGGTGATAGGCTGAAGCACCGTGTGACATCCCGGGCTAAGGGAAGATGGAAGTAGACAGCCTGGCCAACCAATCAGCTGTTGCGGAGCTCCGGGGGAACATATGAAGGTAAGTGAAAGTTTGTTTTCTCTTTTTTTGCAGTCCGTGCAGGATGGAATAGGAATGGTCCGTACCAGACATCTCCTTTGAAGAGTAACAACCTGAGCTTGAGATTTTTTTTTTTTTATTCCTCCCACCTTTATTTTTATTATTTGTTGGTTTTATACCTTGATATTGTTCTGTATTTTCTGGTCAGTCTAAGTTAGCTCCACAGAATGGGAAGGGGCGTAACCCATCAGGTGTGACAACTTCTGAAGCCATACATGGGAGAACTTCCTCCCTCTTTCTGGTACTTACAGCCAAGAATAGTTCAATGTGAGATATTATGTGCGATGTTATTGGCCATAACACCCCTGACGAAGAGGTCGGACGAACCTGGAAACGCGTCACATGTTGAGTAAACAGTTTATACTTCACATGGAGAATTGTCATCTACCACTTCCATTTTATCCACCATTGTCATCCAACCTGCTCTGTTTATTTTCCAAAGGAGTCGGAGGATTTGTTGTATCTAAATGTTTTAGGAAGCTTAAAGGGGTATTCCGGGAAAAAAGTTTTTTTTATATATATCAACTGGCTCCAGAAAGTTAAACAGATTTGTAAATTACTTCTATTACAAGATCTTAATCCTTTCAGTACTTATGAACTTCTGAAGTTAAGGTTGTTCTTTTCTGTTTAAGACCTCTCTGATGACACCTGTCTCGGGAAACGCCCAGTTTAGAAGCAAATCCCCATAGCAAACCTCTTCTAAACTGGGCGTTTCCCGAGACAGGTGTCATCAGAGAGGACTTAGACAGAAAAGAACAACCTTAACTTCAGAAGCTCATAAGTACTGAAAGGATTAAGATTTTTTAATAGAAATAATTTACAAATCTGTTTAACTTTCTGGAGCCAGTTGATTTATATATAAAAAAAGTTTTTTTCCCTGGAATACCCCTTTAAAATTGATAAAATGGTTGCAGTGATTGACACAATGGCACAGGTAGACGATAGAAACATCATCTGTGTTGTATGACATTTCAAAATAAATGAAGATTACATAGTGGTTATTTGGTAGCACAAGAGAATGGGTGCCGCATATAAAGCAAATCCATTTATAACAGTATTAAAATGGCAACTGCTTTGGATACTATAAAGCGGTGGTCTCCAAACTGTTAACCTCCACATGTTGCAAAACTACAACTTCCAGTATACCCAATGAGCCAGCGGTCCAAGCATGCTGAGAGTTGTAGTTTTGCTACATCTACAGGTGGAGATCATACTACAGAAGTAATTCTATCGCAGGGATAATATCACCAACTACCACTCATTCTATGGCACTTTTTCATACCCCTCATATCCCAGATGGTAGAGGAGGTAGGTGGGCTCCTTGGAGGAGGAGGAGCCCTGTATGGGAATATACTGGACCACCCATGAAGAAGGAGTCCTAGACGGGTTGGAGCCCACCGCTGTGGGTTCCTGCTATGATTTGTCCATTGTTGATTCTGTGGCCTAAATTACTAAACTTATAAGAAATAATAAATTGAGATTTTATACAATTTCATTACTTTCCCTTTCCTGTCATTTACTTTCTAATCTGCATTTTCACATCTTCTCCCATGCCCTCCTTTGTTTCCTTAGTATTTGGAGAACGTCTCAGGCTCGCCCCTATGTCCCCCCTCCCCATCAGGCCTATTATATACAGTATTTGCCTCCTCTGATTCTCGCTCTCAGCATTTCTGCCAGTGCTGTTATTTGAGCCCCAGAATGAGAGCTAAGATACAGAGGAGATTGATTCCTCTTTCTTTCAATGTAAAATATTAAAGATGTTTAAATGGATAAAAGCTCTAGACAGTGGAATCTATTCTGCATTATACAAATAGGATCCCTGCTCCATTAAAAGCAAGACCTTTAAGTCAAAATGCTGAGAAAGGGAAATAGTTTGTAGGGGACACTCCTGTTTACACATTACACAGCATCATAACTCTACGGATTTATCTGAGAAAGCAAAAAGGAAATGGAAGAGCCGTAAGAACTTAGGACAGCAAATGAGAGAGAGAGAGAGAGAGAGAGAGAGAGAGAGAGAGAGAGAGAGAGAGAGAGAGAGAGAGAGAGAGAGAGAGAGAGAGAGGGAGAGAGAGAGATAGAGAGAGAGAGAAATAAAGAGAGAGAAAGAGAGAGAGAGAAATAGAGAGAGAGAGAGAGAGAAATAGAGAGAGAGAGAGAGGGAGAGAGAGAGAAATAGAGAGAGAAATAGAGAGAGAGAGAGAGAGAAATAGAGAGAGAGAGGGAGAGAGAGAGAGAGAGAGAGAGAAATAGAGAGAGAGAAAGAGAGAGAGAGAAATAGAGAGGGAGAGAGAGAAATAGAGAGAGAGAGAGAGAGAGAGAAATAGAGAGAGAGAGAGGGAGAGAGAGAGAGAAATAGAGAGAGAAATAGAGAGAGAGAGAGAGAGAGAGAGAGAGAGAGAAATAGAGAGAGAGGGAGAGAGAGAGAGAAATAGAGAGAGAGAGGGAGAGAGGGAGAGAGAGAGCGATAGAGAGAGAGAGAGAGAGAGAGAGAGAGAGAGAGAGAGAAATAGAGAGGGAGAGAAAGAGAGAAATAGAGAGAGAGGGAGAGAGAGAGAAAAATAGAGAGAGAGAGAGAAATTGAGAGAGAAATAGAGAGAGAGAGAGAGAGAGGACGTATGAGGAAGACACTATGCAGAGATTAAGGGAAAGAGTTGGGGGCAAAGAATCTGGGGTGTACAACTTAGAGCCTTTTGGCTGTCTAGACATGCTGGGAGTTGTAGTTTTGCAACAGCTGGAGGCATCCATCCATTGGGAAACATATTTTGTTTATAAAGTAGCCAAACAATGGCTCCGTGCCTCACAGATATAGAACATAGGATTTGATTGCATGACTAGCAGAGTACCCAACGTTGCCGATCTTCTTACCTAAACCTTGTTGGAACCAAAAAAGCAACAATGACACTCTTGTCCTAATATCCTCATCTCCCATCTTTATATCCAGTTTTCATACCAACCTCACATCCCGAGCTCATATCCCATCCTCATATTCTGTCCTCATTTCCCAAACTCATATCCCCTCCTTATATACCCTTGTCCATACATCCTGTCCTCATATACCGTCCTCATTTGCTATTTTCATATCTTGTCTTTGTATTCTGTCCTAATGACCCAACCTCATATCCCCTCCTCATATCCCGACCCGACATCCCGTCCTCATATACCGTCGTCCATATATCCTGTCCTCACATATATTTATATAGAGTCTGTGTGAGGACTATTTATATGGACATTGCATGCTACTATTTATACCGGTTCTAAGCAGCATTATCTAGCTGTTACACGTGCTTTTTCTTTCTTGAAACTGGATGTGATTTTTATCTTGGCAATGAGTCTCTTTCTAGGTTTTGCATGCCACTTTTTATCTGGGTACTCTTTTACATTTTTACCCCACATGTTGCTTTCTTGCTCTAATTGGTCCAATCTCTCTCTCTCTCTCTCTCTCTCTCTCTCTCTCTCTTTCTCTCTCTCTCTCTCTCTCTTTGTGTGAAAATGTCAGGAACACGCCCCTTTTCAGTGACCACGCCCCATTTTCCAGATGGTCATGCCCTTTTTTTGGATTTTCTTCGTGAAAATGGAGAGATAGTCTGGGTTTTTTCAATTCTGGTGCAGACAGAATTTCTGGCGCAATGCGCCAGAATCTGGCGCACAACCCGCCAAAATATGTCGGGTTTGTAATAGTAAATGAGGGCCAATGTGTGTATGTATGTATGTATGTTCCAGCATCACGTTCAAACGGCTAAAGATATTAACATGGAACTTGGCACACACGTTACTTATATGTCAACAACAAACATAGGATAGGTCAATTAACCTTTATCCACCCCCATTTGCGAGAGTCAGGGTTTTTGTTTAAAGTCCCATACAAGTCTATGGGAAATATATCCTTCTGCATAACTTCCAAACAGCTGGAGATATTTTGATAATACTTGGTCAAATGTTACTTATATGTCCACTTAAAATAAAGGATAGTTAATTTAACCCTAACCTACCCTCATTTGCGAGGTTCGGGGTTTTTGTTTAAAGTCTAATGCAAATCTATCGGAAATGCATGTTCCAGCATAACTTTCGTAGGGCTGGAGATATTTTCAATAATACTTGGTCACATGTTACTTTTATGTCAAATAAAAATATATAATAGATAAATTAACCCTAACCTATCCTCTTATGTGAAGGAGGGGGTTTTGTTTCAAGTCCCATGCAAGTATATAGGACTTCTGGTGCCTTACTCCCCAAGCTCCGCTCTGCATGAATGTGTCAGTCCGGCTTGCAAGCCACACCATCCTGCATACCACGCCCCAGCTTGCAAATACATGCCTACCCTTTAAGCCACACCCCATTTACCATTTACAATATCTTTACCACAACTCAGCCCAACCTGAGGACGGGATATGAGGATTAGAAATGAGGATTAGATATGAGGACGGGATATGAGGTTGGGATATGGGGTCGGGATATGGGGTCAGGATATGGGGACGGGATATGGGAAGGGAAATGGGGACGGAATATGGGGAAGGGATATGAGGTTGGGATATGAGGTTGGATATGGGGACGGGATATGTGGACGGGATATGGGGTTGGGATATGGGATGGGATATGGGGATGGGATATGGGAAGGGAAATGGGGACGGGATATGGGGAAGGGATATGAGGTTGGGATATGAGGTCTGATGTGGGGACGGGATATGAGGACAGGATATCAGGTTGGGATATGAGGTCAGATATGTGGACAGGATATGGGGATAGGATATGAGGACAGGATATGGGGCGGTGGGATATTGGGATGAGATATGAGGTTGGGATATGAGGAGGGGATAGGATGTCAGGATTTGAGGATCTCTGTCTGTAATTATGGTGAAAGCTTCTTTCCTCTAGATCTGTAGGATGCCCCCTTGTCATGGTTCATAATCAGATCACCCCTTAGAAATTTTTTTTGTTCAAATTTAATAACCCCAAGCTTGATAACCTGTCTTGGTCCTGTAATCTTCCCATACAATTATTATCTTGGTCACCCTCCTCTGTACCCTGTACAGTTCAGCCATATCATATACAGTATCTCTAAATGGGGTTAAAGGGGTACTCCCCTGCCCCAGCTATGGGGTCGTGACATCACGGCATAGCCCCCTCAATGCAAGTCCGAACGCTGGGGCAGTGGAGTACCCCTTTAAATCGAACTCCAAGTTTGCCTGAACTTTCCCTACACATTCACCTTCATCTTTATACATATATCTAGGGAGCTTTATGCATATGGGTATATGGTGCACAAATGTGGTATGAATCAATAAGGCAATTGTCATAAATATATATGTCCATAACATGTCACCAAAGACTTCATGTAAAAGAAGTGCATAGTGGTACAGAATAGACCCATAGTATCTTTGAGAATGCACATGAAATAAATTACGATACTCCATCACATCATACTTTATTTACTGCGTATTAAAGAGGTTTGAGACTACAGCGCTCCTTGATACACTACGCAGAAGTCCTACTGGCCGTAATATGGACCTGTAAGGATTGTGGATCATGCAACAGTTATGTTTCCAATCTTAAGAGTTGCCTTGTGCTTAGTCATGTATTGAAATAACCCGTGGACAGGCAATGTACTGCATGCGAAAAAAAAGGACGAGCCCTAGTGAAAACCATTTCCCTCTAAGGGAACTGACCATTGTTACGCTAGCATCATAATTACCATTTCGATGATTAACACTAACGGACATTTTTAACATCCGGCTTGTCTGTGGTCGGCTTTAGACACTGGGTTTATATTCTTGTTTTGTCTTTTAGTTAACCCAGTGCGCTTTATGTCTTCTCTTAAGTGTTGTGTTTACCTAAACTAACTGACTTGAAGATCCATTACGCGCCTCCAACACCCTTTTTGCAAAGTCGTTGAGACACGTGGCCTGATTTCTAATTATATAACCCTTTCTCCCGCATGTCTCCTCCTGTATACCATCTCTGCTCCTTCCCTTGTCCTCAGAAAGAAATATGATACAGTTCTTCATCCCTTCGCCGGTAGAGTGAGAGTTTAGAAACCGCAGTTTGAGGTCATTTAGCCAATGATTTATATGGTTATTTTGGGACTGCTAAGTGATGTGTGTCCCTTTAAATATTCTGGATCATTTAGTGATATGTGTGGCATGGGTATGCAGAGCAAATTGGACCACAGATCAATGACAATGGATGGATAATTAGGGCCAGGGAAGAAGGAGGAGGCTGATGTCCATTAATAAAGTTACAGGCACTTGTGCCATGGTCTCTCGCAGACAGATTTCCGAAGCAGAAGGCATAAATACTACAGAGGGAATCCCACAGATTGGATTCTTTGGATATCCTAAATGATTCTTAATTGAGTTAATGTCTCACTGTCTCATTTTTTAGCAGCGTATTGCATAACATGAATATGATAACGGAATGTTACTGAGGTTTTCTGCTTTTGCATGGCTACATCTTCCTACTCAGTGGATGAAAGCTGAACCTTCCCATTCACCAGAACACTCACTTTACATTATAGACATAATTCACTGAGACATATGTAATAGGATGCAGACTACAAAGTCATAGGTTTCCCTGCTGGCTACTTATAGCAAATGAAGGTTATTCACTGTGTAATAAAAAGTTACACAATTTTCCGATATATTTTCTTTATCAATTCCTCATCTAATTATAATATCTATCTTCATTGGAACCAGCCACCACTGTAAGGGAAATGTAGTATTATCAGCCATGTAATATATGGGTAGAGGGCAAACATTAATTTAGCAGCTCCCTTCATAGTTGAAGTGGTTCCAAGTGGGGGAGTCCTATCTGTGACAACTAAATGCCCTAACTGAGCATATGGACAAGGGTTGTCTAAATTAGGCTGGATTCACATCACAATTAGGTGTATGTGGGCAACCTGTCACAATGGGCTGCCGATGTATACATGCACCTAGTAGCACTCATCCCATTGACTTTTATAGTCCAAATGCAGTCAGCTGTTGACTTCCTTTAGGTACTTTTCCGAATGTATATGTGTATTTTCTGGGACTCATAAGCTTGACGTGCTTTGATTTTAAGTCCCAGAAAATACACATACAGTATACATTTTGGAAATTACCCAAACACAGTCACTTGTTGACTACATTTTAAAGGAGAAATGTGGTAAAAACATTTTTCATTTCCGCTGTGCCCAGGCTGCAAAAAAAAACAACAAAAAACTTTAACTCACCTTCCGATATTCACTCGTTGTGCTGCTATTGGTGTCTCGGTCCTCTGGTGCTGGGCTTCTTCCTGCTTCCTGGAGACGGTGACTCATACTGTGTGTGGCGGATCATAGAGTCACCCTTCCTACTTGGGTGGACTTTAGGACATCACTATTTGTACCCCTCAGTTGATGTTGTCCAGTGACATAAAGCTCAGAGTTAAAATACTTTTATTTACTGTTTTCATACACTTTCTGCACATGGTCCACTTTCTGTGCACAACACACCTTTTTGCACATGGTCTACCTTTTGCACACTGTCGACCTTTTGTACACTGTCCCCCTCCTTTACACAATTCACCTTTTGCACATGGTTCACATTTTGCACATGGTCCACTTTTTGCACACGGTTCACCTTCTGTACAATGCACTAATTCTACACATGCTTCTCCTTTTTGCACACAGTCCAACTTCTGCACACCTCCACCTTTTGCACTCAAGGCACTGTATAGGTAGAGCTAATCACCTTTATTGGATTATCTCCCAGACTCTCTGTCACCTGTATTGTCTTTACTGACCCTTCCCCCTGTGATGTCCTTCCAAAAAAAGAAGACACTTGTCCCACAATAAAGAGTTCTGATTTTATACCTGAAGACTGTTGTTGCCTGGTTCTTTGCATACAAGGATGCAATAATCTCTAGTTCTGCCTGGGGATATTGCCTGTGATATGCTGGGTCTTGTCAGCTGGAAGGAGAAGTCACTTTTGTCGGAGTAAGTCCGTCACAATTGGTGGCAGCGGTGGGATCTGACTTCTCCAGGATCGACACTGAGACCAGCCCAGCTGGGGGAGATACAGCCGCTGGCTTGACCCCGGTCTCAGCAACTTACCCTGGCGAGGAAGAGCCTGTAAGGATGGAGGATTTCCGAAGAGAGGTGCAATGGTTCCCGGGTCTCTTCAAAGATCCTTCACGAGAGAGTGTGAACAGGGTCCTTACACAGCTGACACAACTCCGTATAGCGAAGCTGCAGTATGCCATGGAAGAGATGTCCATGCAAGAGAGAGCCTTAATTCGCTTGCAGATTTGGGAAGTTGTTCTTGAGGAGTCGGTGAGAAGCCGAGCACAAGCCCTGCCCACCCCAGAACAGCGCTTCAGGGAACAGGTCCACTTGCGGCTTCGATACCTCAGAGAGCAATCCACGGGCAGCGAAATGGTTGAATTGCACAGATTGGTGCAGAAAGAAATGGAGTTCGAGGCTCATTACCGTGCCCTGTACTGGTGGGCAAGCTGCAGGCAGTCGGAGCCAAACACAGCCTGTTCTCCGGAAGGGACAGACTTCGGCTGGCCTGGTCTATTGTGGGATGCATTCGAGGAGCGGTACGACTTTGGCCGTACCGAGGCATACAGACTCTGGGACATCCAGGACAAGCGGAGAGAGATGCTGCCGCAGTCAGAGGTGCCAGACCTGGAACCGTATCTATCTTGGCTGACTTATCAGGAATGGTACCTCGAGGAAGACTACCTGTCCTTGTTTGAGGGGGCTTTCTACGGTCACAAGCCATGTACAGCAGAGGAAACCAGCACAGATGAGACGGCTGGTCTCTGTCTTCCCCTGGATTGCACACCGGACCGCAACGCTCTAGCAGTATCCGGTCAGGACACCAGGGTGGAAGCGCCGGCATTAGGGCTGAGTTCTGCTACACTCTGTCCAGCATCAGACACCAGTGCCAGCCCTACAGCTACAGAGGGGTCAGTGATCCCTGTACCAGTCCACCCTGGATTGCAGGCAGTTGGCCTGGATCCACAGAGTCTGTTTAACAGCAAAGGAGCAAGCACAGATGGTGTGGCTCCCCAGATGGAGAATTTTACGTCGGGAGATGGAGTGGTCGGCTCCTCCCCCCAACGCAAGAGGTTGCAACCAGATGAGGAGGCAGTTGACCTCCCTCTCCACCTACTGAGCACAGTCCCGGCTGAAGCGCTGGCTTCAGGGCAGAGTCCTACTATACTCTGCTCAACAACGAATACTGCAGCTACAGAGGGAACCGTGATCCCTACACTGGTACAGCCGGGATTGCAGGCAGTCGGCCTGGATCCCCAGCGGCTGTTTAACGGTACTGGGAAAGCACAGTTGGTGCAGCTCTCCCGCTGCAGAATTCCATATTGGCAGAGTTTTGCTACAATCTACCTAGCACTGAAGACTGCCGGCAGGTCTGCAGTTACAGATGCGACTGTGGTCCCTGCATCGGTCCAGTCAGGATCCCAGACAGTTGACCCGGATCCCCAGCGGCTGTGGAACAGTACAGGGGCTGGCACAGTCGGTGCGGCTCCTCAGTGGCAGATATTGCAACCGAGTGAGGAAGCAGTCGGCCCCCTGCCCCTTCAACTGGTGACAGATGGAGTTTTCCTTTGGGAAATGTTGCTTGGGAGGGGCTCGGAAGCTAGCTTCCTTCCCACAGACTACAGGCCAGGCCAGGCCTTCCCCCTCTTCTGGCCGGGGAGGGGAGGAAAAGCAGAATTTTTTTTTGAGGGGAGCCCCAGTAAGCTTCATACAGGGTTTGCTGGTATTGGATTACATTGTTGTCGCACACCCCAACCAAGAGAAGGACCAGGACAACTGTGTCTGGTGGTTGAAGCCCGGACAGCCCCAAGTGGATCCGTTGGGATCGCACCGGGTCTGCCGTTTTATTAGGGAGAGCACTGTGATGGATCCTAGAGTCACCCTACCTACTTGGATGGACTTTAGGACATCACTATTTGTACCCCTCAGTTGATGTTGTCCAGTGACATAAAGCTCAGAGTTAAAATACTTTTATTTACTGTTTTCATACACTTTCTGCACATGGTCCACTTTCTGTGCACAATACACCTTTTTGCACAGGGTCTAGCTTTTGCACACTGTTGACCTTTTGTACACTGTCCACCTCCTTTACACAATACACCTTTTGCACATGGTTCACATTTTGCACACGGTCCACTTTTTGCACACGGTTCACCTTCTGTACAATGCACTAATTCTACACATGCTTCTCCTTTTTGCACACAGTCCAACTTCTGCACACCTCCAGCTTTTGCACTCAAGGCACTGTATAGGGAGAGCTAATCACCTTTATTGGATTATCTCCCAGACTCACTGTCACCTTTATTGTCTTTACTGACCCTTTCCCCTGTGATGTCCTTCCTATAAAAGAAGACACTTGTCCCACAATAAAGAGTTCTGATTTTATACCTGAAGACTGGTGTTGCCTGGTTCTTTGGGTACAAGGATGCAATAATCTCTAGTTCTGCCTGGGGATATTGCCTGTGATATGCTGGGGCTTGTCATCTGGAAGGAGAAGTCACTTTTGGCGGAGTCAGTCCGTCACACTGTGCTCAGCTTATCGCCAGCCGCATCGATGCCCCACCTTGGCCGGTGATAGGCTGAGCACACTGTCATGCAAGGAGCCTGGGCCCTGCCTTCTCCCTGCTTCCTGGGCTCCTTGCATGACAGTGCACTCAGGCAATACCCAGCTGAGGTGAGACATGTGGCCGGCGATACGCTGAGCACAGTATGAATCCCTGAGCTCAGGAAGCAGGAAGAAGACCAGCACTGGAGGATCAAGACACCGATATCGGCGCAACGGGGGAACGTAGGAGGGGGAGTTAAAGTTTGTGTTATTAGTTTATGCAGCCCGGGTACCACATCCCCACATTTATTTTTTAACCAGTAAAAGGGGAACTCCACTTTGGATAAACTTATCTATCCACAGGATAGGGGATAAGTGTCTGATCATGGAGGTTCCGACTTCTGTGACCCCATGCGATCTCCAGAATGGAGCCCTATCTCTCACCTCTGAACGATGCTTCTCCCCGCTGAGTGTTCCATAACACCAGCTCCTGACGGAGGCTGTCTCAGAAGATGAGTAGGGGATAAGTTTATCTAATGTGAAGTACCCTTTTAAAGTCAAATGGGCCCATGCCTGTCTGTGCATGTATATGTCAGCATCCTATTTTGACAGGTTGACAACAAATACATGCAAGGTACTATGTTAACCCAACCTCAGACAACTGCTTTAAGGTAGGGTCACACATAGTGCTGCGAATGCACCGAAGGCAGGGTGAGCTCCCTGCTGCTGCCGGGTAGCTCTGTATGTCCACTCAAAGTGGCAGATTTCCCGCCAGAAGTCACGAGCAGACGCACAGAGCCAACAGTCGCAACAGGGAGCTCGCTCTGCCCTCGCTCTGTGACTGCTGTCAGCATATCCGCAGCATAAAATACTGGCGGATACGATGTGTGTGACTCTGCCCTTAAAAAGTATTTTGTGACATATTGGGCTGGTGGAAACTCTTCCCTTACAATATTTTCTCTTTTCTTAAGGGATCATTTAGTTGAATCGCATCTTAGGACTGAATAAGCCATCATCCCCTATGCACTGGATGCTGATTTATTCATATGCCTTCTCGCTATAATTGGGGGTCTCACGAATGGTGGAGGTCCCAGTTGTCTGACCCTCACCAGTCTAATACTTACCTCCTCTCCGGTGCTTCATTTATACACCTCCTTGCTACATTTTGGAGGGCCTAATGGAGGTCTGGGCAGTCAGACCACCAATCTAACATTTTTCATCTACTCAGTAGATAGTGAATAAATATGTGTGGTTGGAATCATCCTTGAAGAGTGCTAGATTATGTTTCAAGAAGGCTGGAAGAACCTCTAAGGCAGTGCTTTCCAACCAGTGTGCCTCCAGCTGTTTCAAAACCACAACTCCCAAGCATGCCCGGACAGCCTTTGGCTGTCTGGGCATGCTAGGAGTTGTAGTTTTGCAACAGCTGGAGGCACATTGGTTGGGAAACACTGCTCTAAAGTATATTCATAAGTGAAGAATTTGTGTATTATTTCCTTCTAAACTGAATGGGAAGGATTTTTGTATACATAATGTTAGTGTTGCTCCCTGTAATGATGGCCCTCGGACTTCCTCTCGGAGCTGTCTAGTGAGACAATATACTTTGTGGACAGTAGGGGAGGTAGTGAGGCGCGGATGTGAAGCCGGAGGGTGGGAAAGACAATCTGCCTGCTTTGCCATTTCATACTCTGTATTTTAAGACAATTAGTGCTGTGAATTATTAAAGACAAAAGAGGGCTGCCTGTAATAAACTATGAGTAAGCAAGTGCCTTATCGCTGCGGTAAGCACTAGCCAAATCAATAAATCCACCTGATTTAGGCCACATTTTTAATGGCTGTAAATATTTTCATTTTATTGTTGTATATTTGCCTCTATCACTGGGCCGGGGCCAGCCATGTACTTAGCACTGAGATCAATAAGCATGGCAGCAGGAAAGGGGGGGGAGTCACGTAGAACAGCAACATGTAAACACAGGATCTTCTATCTATTTATCTATCTACCTAATCATCCATTCATCTACCTCATATCTATATCAAATATCAACATAACCATCTATCTAATCTTTTTCTTTCTACCTCTTATCTGTGTACAGGGAGATGACACCAGACGCACAGTGCAAATCTTAAATAGTCCCTGTTGTTTTAAACAGCTTCCCACCATGTGCTTATGTGAACTGTAGAAAGTAGAGAAATGGTGAGGTTCTCAAGGACTGTGGGTTGGTTTATGTAGGTGAAATTAACCCCTTAAGGACCCGGGCTTTTTCCGTTTTTTCATTTTCAATTTTTCCTCCTTAACTTTAAAAAATCATAACTCTTAAAAATTTTCACCTAAAATTATATATAATGGCTTAATTTTTGCGTCACTAATTCTACTTTGTAATGACATTAGTCATTTTACCCAAAAATCTACGGTGAAACGGGAAAAAAAATCAATGTGCGACAAAATTGATGAAAAAACACTATTTTGTAAGTTTTGGGGGCTTCTGTTTTTACGCAGTACATTTTTTGTCAAAAATGATACCTTATTCTTATTCTGTAGGTCCATACGGTTAAAATGATACCCTACTTGTATAGGTTTGAATTTGTATCACTTCCGAAAAAAATCATGAATACATGCAGGAAAATTTATACGTTTAAAATGGTCATCTTTTGACCCCTATAACTTTTTTATTTTTCTGTGTTCAGGGCGCTTTGAGGACTAATTTTTTGCGCCGTCATCTGAAGTTTTTAGCGGTACCATTTTTGTTCTGATCAGACTTTTGATCACTTTTTATTCACTTTTTTGTGGTATAAAAAGTGATCAAAAATGCGCTATTTTGGACTTTGGAATTTTTTTGCGCGTACACCATTGAACGAGCGGTTTAAAAAGCTGTATATTTTTATAAATCATACATTTCTGCACGCGGCGATACCAGATATGTTTATTTTTATTATTATTTACATAATGTTTTTTTATTTTTGGAAATGCCGGGTGATTCAAACTTTTATTAGGGGAAGGGATAATTGAAAGGGTTAATGATTTTTTTACACTTTTCTTATGCAACATTATAGCTCCCATAAGGGGCTATAACATTGCATTTACTGATCTTTTACACTGATTGATCCATCTCCATAGGAATGGATCAATCAGTGTTTCCGGCGATTGAATGCTCAAGCCTGGATCTCAGGCTTGAAGCATTCATTCGGCGATCGGACAGCACAGGAGAAGGTAAGAAGACCTCCTCCTGTGCTACAGCTGTTCGGGATGCCGCGATTATACCGCGGCGATCCCGAACAGCTCCCTGAGCTAGCCGGGCACTTTTACTTTCGTTTTTAGCCGCGCGGCTCAGCTTTGAGCGTGCGGCTAAAGGGTTAATAGCGCGTGGCACAGCGATCAGTGCCGCGCGCTATTAGAGGCGGGTCCCAGCTTCACTATGACGCCGGGCCCGCCGCGATATAATGCGGGGTCACCGTGTGACCCCGCGTTATATCGCAGGACCGGGACTCATGACGTATGCATACGTCATGGGTCCTTAAGAGGTTAATCTATGTATAGAGTGTGAGAATTAGTACATAGTATTAAGACCTGAGAAGTGGTATAGATTTATATAGAAAAATAGTATTGGTGGAATAGAATGTTATACAGTATATTCCAATTTGTATGTATAGTGTGTGGTATAACTGTGGGATGTGGAGTGTAACTGTATCAGTAACTGAATCAGTTACATGTGAAACAGGTGATGTGTAGAATGTTTAATGTAGCTGTGGGATATGGAATGTAACTGTATCAGTAGTATACTTCTAACTGGCTGGAGAGCTGGGGCCCCGTATTGGAGATCGCAGGGGGTCCCTTAGGATATGGGATATGTTTTTCAATACTGGCCTACTCCTTTTAAGGCTCTCTCTCCTACCATGCAGGAGAGAATGAGCCTGGGCTGTGTTTCTGCAATCTATGATCCTGTCTACCTCCTCCCGATAACCCTTAAAGCTTCTTTCTAATTTTAGCATCAGCAGTTCTGTGCTTAGTGTAACCCCTTCCTTGCTGTGCTGCTATTTCTATAATTTATGCTCACATAGCACTGTACTATACTACTAGCTCTCACAGCACTGTACTACTGTAAATAAGGTTCCAGTTTTTTTTAAACCCAGTGCACTTTCTCTACCACTAAGTCATGGCTTACTGCTGTAAGGAGGAGGTGCTGTACTGTGTTTAATCAGGCAACTAAGTGAAAGGATAACCCTGTATATGTGCTATTGGCAAACAGCGCACTTCCTGAAATGGAGAAAATAATTTGGACAGACCTGCATATTTGGACAGACCTGCATTAAATAATTCTGATGCTTGTGGAGTCACCCGAATGGGGTGTGTTCAGTCCAAGTGTCTAGGGCAGCGTGAGTTGTAAATATGGCCCTGACTATGGTAGATTCATTAATCCCATTCTTTAATAAAAGAAGGACTGACAGCCCATTAGTATTGTATTTATATTAAATGTATCTTTATTACTCCATTTCAATAACAGTAGTTATACATTCTTCATAAAATTACACTTCCGTTTTCTTCACATACCATCAATATTACAAAAATTTTTAAACCCTCCCCCCTATACACTACTCAAGTCTGGTTCCAGTGCCCTGTCTGACCCACATCACCCACATCCATTCTTATTACTAATTTCAATAATCCCTCCACTCTCCCATATCCCCCCCCCTCCCCATATCGTTGGACAAAAGAAATGAAAAAGAACACCACATATCGGTACCAAAAAAATTGATATTAACACCTACCCCCCCCTCCGACCACCCAACACCCACCCTCCCCCCTCATCCCCCAGTTCCAACTTGCAGTCTGGGCCCTGCCCCATTAGTATTATATACTTATACATCTCCAACATAATGTTCCATGTTATTATTACAACATTATCCAAATGTTTGCTTTCAGCGACAGAACACTAACTTCATCATTTACTAATCTCCTCATGTTTTTGCTCTTCAGATAAATGGAAAATGTACGAGTCTGTTCCCATAACAATACATTTTTTTTCATTTGACCTCAATCATGAAAAAAATTATCATTAAACCTGTAAAAAAAAGTAATCTTAGAGGATGTACAGTCATGCATGCATTGATACAAAAACATCTAAAAAAAACAAACAAACAACTATGATTGTTACCTGCTGCGTGTTGCCCCTTGACTGATGCCCCTCTCAGCATCTTCTCATTGACCCCTCTCTGGATATTCATGAAGCTCATAGCTGCTCCCATTGATAACATGTAACTTGTGCCGTTGCGATGTGTGTGTGGCGGTCTTTATTACTGAGACTGTCTATAAGGGGGTCTCACATTTATAGATCTCTTCCATTGAAAACACTAACTCCCTTCTTTTTCACAGAGATCTGAAAACACTTTTGTCTGCACGTTCTATCTTAGAACATCAAAGACAGGAGAACTTCAAACACAGGCTGGATCGCTTAGATTGACCTGTCATCAATGTTATCATTATCATTTTTATTAATATTATTATAATGGTCTATGGGAGGTAGAAGTGACTGAATATTTAAAGGGAAAACTAGGGTATAATAAAAATGGGATGTTATTGGTTTACATGGAGACATACCTAGTGGTGGTGGCAGGGCTCCCTGATCCACTCTTGGACAGTTGCATTGCAATCGTTGAAGAGATGGAGGATTGATCAGCATCAAACCCTTCGGTTTTGGGAGATTGCTAGATACACCATTGAGAACACCTATAACACCTTACAGGACATAGGGATTACGGCATTTGCTGTCCCTGAATAAAGACTTTTGAATATAAAGATATTTAGCAACAAAGCCAAATGCCTAACAATAACTTTGTTGGAAAAAACAAATAGGTTGTGACCGAGGACTAACTTGCAGTTATTGAACCCAATCCGAACTATGACCCACCATTTATAGTATTTAACACCTCATATGGGGTATAAGATCTATTGGCCTCATCAGATTTCAGAACTGAAATACAATTGTAACCTATTAACACCCCATTTGGAAATCTTTGGTTTGTTATAATTAGTTAAAGACTTTCTGGAAAACCCCACAATTTGTTACTTCACAATCTGCTCTCCATTGTGTCCTAGTTCCTGTGATGTGTTGTCCCTATAGGAAGGTCCTGCTCAGCCAATCACTGTCCACAGCCATGAACCGCCTCAGCCACATTTTAGGCTACATTCATATCACGATTTTGCCATGCTGTTTTGAAAACTGACACAACTGTATGCAATCGTGTGCTCAGACAGGTTGCATTGACTACAATGTTATAGAAACTGTATACGTTTTTTTTTTTAAAAAAAAAAGGTCACAAAACCCTTTGTAAACAAATAAAACAGGACAGAACAGGATGCAAAACTGTGGTAGGCTACAGTTTTGGTCACGGGAAAAAATGCAGAAAAACTCATAAGTACAAAAACGTACACAACCTGATACACCTTTTTGTGTAAGTTTTTATATGGGTGGTCAATGTATAAGGCAAGCAATACGGTTGTATACTGTTTTCAAATACAAATACTGTAAATGCACCAGGAACGCGGAAGCAGTCGGGAGAAGTAGGGACCAGGAGCCATTAGAACAGTACGGGCGGGGGATCAGGGCAGGTGAATATAATTTATTTTTTTATTATTATTTTTACATTACCCTGAGCCAAATATAAAAATGTGTGTCATTAGAATACCCCTCTAAGAGTCATATTCTAAAAATGTGTTCAACCTAAATTTGTGTGGAACCAGCAGGGTTCTGGATAACTTTCTTGTGTGTAATAATATTATATCTTATATCTCCTAGCTGGAGATGTTTATCTGTGGATTTATTCTGGGAAACTGTTATAAACAATACAGTGTCAGCAGAGTGCTCCCAATAAATAACACCGCTAGCATAGTTAGCATAGTACAGCCACATAATCGATAAAAATAATAAAATTATGGGAAGCTCACTACTTTCATATTTACATTACTGTCATATGAATACATATATTTCTTGCCCTCCACAGTGGCAGCTGCAGGTGCCATTGCCGGTAGATTTGTCTGCTTTTACAGGACTGTATAAGATCCTCCCTTTTATGAGACAGATTTAGACAATCCAGGTGATTAAAGGGGTACTCCCCTGGAAAACATTTTTTTTTTATCAACTGGTGCCAGAAAGTTAAACAGATTTGTAAATTACTTCTATTTAAAAATCTTTATCCTTCCAGTACTTGTCAGCTGCTATATGCTCCACAGGAAGTTCTTTTCTTTTTGAATTTCCTTTCTATCTGACCACAGTGCTCTCTACTGACACCTCTGTGCATTTTAGGAACTGTCCAGAGCAGGACACGTTTACTATGGGGATTTGCTCCTACTCTTGGATAATTCCTAAAATGGACAGAGGTGTCAGCAGAGAGTACTGTGGTCAAACAGAAAAAAATAATTAAAAAAGAATAGAACTTCCTCTGGAGCTTACAGCAGCTGATAAGTACTGGAAGGATTAAGATTTTTAAACAGAAGTAATTTACAAATCTGTTGAAGGGCTGGTTCACATCACGTTTTCTCCCATACGGGAGCGCATACGGCAGGGGGGAGCTAAAACCTTGCGCTCCTGTATGCCTTTCTATGCACTCCCGTATGTAATTCATTTCAATGAGCCGGCCGGAGTGAAACGTTCGGTCCGGTCGGCTCATTTTTGCGCCGTATGCGCTTTTTACCCGGACCTAAAACTGTGTTTCATGCATAAGTTTCAAAGGGGGACTAAAAAAGTATGGGGAAAAAAAGTAAAAAAAAAATTTTAAATACACGCCAACGTGTACATGGCCGTGCTCGAGGAACAGTTCGTCTATGTGTCCCACCACTCCAGCTTCTTGCTGGGGTGGTGGAGATACATAGATGACATTTTTTTGATTTGGACCGGTTCTGATTTTGAGTTACAGGATTTTTTCGTTTACTTGAATTCCATCTCCCCACATATTAAGTTTACTCTTACTTCTTCGAGATCTAGTGTACAATTTTTAGACACATTGGTGCAAATTAAGGATGGTAGACTGATCACTGGTCTTTATGTTAAACCTACCGACACAAATTCGGTTCTTCACTTTACAAGTTGTCATCCTCGTCCGATGGTGCGATCCTTGCCCATGAGTCAAATGATTCGGGCAAGGAGCATCATCTCCGAGGCTAATCAACTTGAACCTACGTTGAACACCATGGTCAACAATTTTCATGAGAGGGGCTACCCCTTGCCCCTTCTTCAGGAGGGCAAGACCAAAGCATTATCCCTACAGAGACATGAGTTGATTTATGGTAAGAAGCAAGGCGATACCTCCCCTCGTGTTGCCTTTGTGTCCACCTTTGGGAGTCTGTCTGGTCGTATTTCCAGTGTCCTGAATAGACACTGGAAATTGTTGGCACGTAGCCATCCTAACATCCAGGAATTTCTCTGTCCCCCTTTGCTCTCCTATCGGAGAACTGGTAACTTGAGAGACAAACTTGTCAAATCTGATGTGTCCTTGAATAAACCCGCCCAAAGATATCTGACAATCCAGAACAAGGGTTCATACTCTTGTTGTAGATGTGTAAACTGTTTGCTTATACTCAAGGGTCCTATCTTCACACATCCTGTGACCAACCAGAGTTTTAAATTGCGATATTACCTCACTTGCACCTCAGATTAAGTTGTGTATGTCTTGATGTGCCCATGTCGTCTTCTCTACGTGGGAGAGACGACATGGGACTTCAAGACGCGATTTAATCACCACCGATACACAGTGCGTAAAAAGAGACTGGACCTCCCGGTTTCAAGACACTTCACAGAGGCTAACCACACCGAGAGAGACCTGAAGTTTGCTCTGCTCGATCACATTCCTCCCCTCAAAAGAGGGGGTGACCGACAGAGCAGACTGAAACGTAGAGAGTTAGAATGGATTTTCAAGCTTAAATATTTGAGTCCCACTGGATTAAATGTTGACTATACTGTTTCTAATGAAATATATAATGCTAGATAAACCTGTCCTGTCATAATTTATAGCGGCTATGCTCCAATGAGCAGTACATTGTGACCTTTTTCTGCTTTTAATAATTGATAATAATTTTTCCTTTTTCTTTTTTGTTGCTGATTCGGAGAGTCGGCGCACAGTGATGACACCCCCTTATTGCTTTATTTCCACTACACTTATCACTCTGATATTTGTTTAGTAATTCCTGGAGTATTTGCGGCAGCCGCAAGGGATTATCCATTGTTAGAGTCACATGAGCCATTATTTTTCTTACATGCATGTTATTATGTGGAGGAGAGGACATTCAATAAAGATTTTCAATAACAGGTTTGCTTATGCATCTCAGTTGGATCTTTTGCGCACTAATGTGTCTGAAGTGACTGTACTGCACAACCCTGTAGAATGCCTTCCTACCCAGGTGTGGGGCCCTCTCCCACCTGTTGGACCATCCTAAGGTACATTCAGTTGACCTGGTGGGGTCCAATGGGTGACACATTCTCGCCATGACAGATGACGAGGTGTGCTGGGGGTTGTTGTGCCACGGGATATTTGGGTTGAGATACAGGTATGACTGCCTCTTTATGAGTCCCTTTGTGCGTTGACCCTATAACTGGCTTTTGATCTAGATATGGTATATACATATGTCTCTCTTTTCACATGATCAAATTATGATCTACTTTTCTTGTTCTGCCTATATCTAAGTTGGTGCTCTTTGACTGAGAAGTCGATCTATCTGCCCACAGTTTTACCCACAGTTAAGATGGTGCCTGTGACGCCGTGACGCTGTTCATTACTCTATTCTTTTCTAGACACCTCTGGGTTAGTCGCGTGACCACTTTTTTTCCGATCATGTGACATTACTATCCTCGATCATGTGGCTCTACATGGCATCTCTTGATTGGCTCCTGCTTTACTCCCGGAAGTGTGACGGTGAGCGCGCACTGTACTCGCGCTGCGTTGCCGACATTTTTACATTACACCATGCCGAACTGAGGATGCGTGGAGCGATGGATATGATATTTCTATATGCAATTTGTTTCTGATTGGGTGAGTGTCCTTGAGTTTCCGCCTACTCTCCTCCTGCAAGATTGATTAATTACTTTGCATCTGTGCACAATTTAGTAAAGTTATGCACGTTATATGTATATTTTAACACAAATTGTTATGCACTTTATGGTTTCACGTTTAGTGAACCTATGAAATTGCAATATACTTTTTATTGCATCTTTTGCACATTGTATTTTTATATAATTTTACTCATGTTTATTTAATCACGTGTAATTGATATTGTATTGAACACTGTATATATACTGCCCATTGGCCACTATTAGCTTGTGCTTGAAAAAGGCCGCATGGGCGGCTGAAACGTAGCAATTGGAATAAAAACCACTTGACACTATGCCTCGTGTGCCTCAGCAACTTTGTTCTTTTGTATTTTTTGTATCTTCTTGTGGACCCCGGACCAGGGACCTTTTGGCTGCGTGCACCTACTTACTACATTTTTTGAGGTGCGGCCCACCCTTCTTTTTTCTATATGTATATATATATATATATATATATATATATATATATATATATATATATAATCCCCCAGTAATAAAAACTAAAATCACCCTCCCTTTTTCCTCATTTTAAAAAGTTTCATCTAGGCATAAGTAGTAGTGAGAGAAACTAAAAAAAAAAAAAAAATATATATATATATATATATATATATATATATATATATATATATATATAGATATAGGAGTCAGAACACGGTGATGTAAAGCAAATTCTAAGTAGTAAAACTTAAAAAAAACTATACAGGTGGAATATCGCTGTAATCGTACTGACCTGGAGAATTCTCTTACAAATATTTTTGTTTTGCATGAAATTTAAAATACATTTTAAATAGAGGATGCCACTAAAAAGTACAGTTGGTTATGTAAAAATAAATAAATAAAAAAGTCCTCATATGACGAGAAGGAAAAATACTAAAATGCTAAAATACATAGGTTAAATGGGGACTGTCAGATCCCAAAACTTTTTATACGTTATTACTGATGAAAATGAAAGAACTTTTGTAATATGGTTGTTTAACATTTTTTTGAATATTTAATAAAGAAAATAGCTCTTAAAGGCCCAGCACTAGTGGGCCCCATACCTACTGGGACCCTTACCAGTCCTGCAGCAGCATCAGGCTTGTCCATGAGTCATGGACAAGAGATGAGTCATGGATAAGGCTGCATGAGAAGACACACCAATCACCTCCTACCACCAAAAGGTACGGACATGCCTCTCCCACCACATACCAATCACCTCCCAATACCACAAGGTAGGGACATGTCCCTCCCACCACCACCAATTACCTCCCACCACCACAAGGTAGGGACACGCCCCCTTCCCCTGAGAGGAGTTCTAACAGTGTGAGCTAATGAAAAGAGGGATTTTTTTTTTACATAATACATATAGGCGATAGAGGCAAAAAAGTTAGATGTGCATGGTCAGGATTAGGTACTGAGTAACATATTAATTACTATAATTTTTTTATTTTTTTTTGTGGGATATGATAGGTATGCTTTATCAAACTGACGGAGAAGCACCAGCAATGGAGGGTTGTGAAGGGCTTGGCACATGCCCTCTAGTCCATGCCTATACTCTGACCCTGCAGAAAGATAAGTCCTATTGGAATAAATTAAAGCTGAGTGCAGTAACCCAGCACAGCCAATACACAATGTACAGACTATATGCAGAATATACTAAAAAGTCAAATTTTCATAAGGTATTAGTGTTGCTCGCGAATATTCGCAATTCGAATATTATTCGCGAATATCGCATATTCGCGAATTTCGCGAATTTCGCGAATATAGCGCTATATATTCGTAATTACGAATATTCGTTTTTTTTTTTTTCTTCACAGTACACATCACAGTGATCACCCCTCTCTGCTTCCAGCTTGTGTGGTGTAAAGAAGGCTGTAATACTACTGTGTGAGACTGGCGTGCTAAAATTCGCATATGCGAAACTTCGCATATGCTAATGTTCGCATATGCGAATTTGTACGCATGTTAATCTTACAAATACTAATATTCACATATATTAATTTTCGCATACGCGAATATTCGCATATGCGAAAATAAAACTAGTATATAACGAATATGCGAATATTCGCGAATATAAGACGAATATTCGTCCATATATTCGCGAATATTCGCGAATTCGAATATGGCCTATGCCGCTCAACACTATAAGGTATCAATTCTGTATGTATTTTGTGGACCAACGTGCATTGCATATCTTCTAGTATTCCTAATGCCTTTCCTCATTGTTATGTCCTACAGAAAAGCCATATAGGTTACACTATGTGATGAAGTGAAGGAGTAATTCTCTGTGGTTTAGTCATTCTTAGTGTCTGGGTGAAGTTGTGTGACTTGGCAAACATTTGTGCCCCACTCCCTGCAACTGTAATCAGTGCGCCATGCCACAAGGCCAACCTCTTTAACATTACACCAGACAATATGATTTATTTAACATGCTGCTAACGCTTGCCTTCATTGCCCATCCGAGCACACACAGGAGAGGTAATAAAATGGACAGTTTCCAGCCTGCTTTCACCCGCTAGACATGGCACTGTTACATTATTTAATCCAGCAGCATCCTGTCTCAGCAAAGCAATGGAAGAACTTGGAGACATTACAGTGGAATATATATGTAAATTGTGAAAGATTAACTCCGTAGAACCATACAAATAGTGTCAGAAAAACAATCGGAGACAGGGACACAGTAGTAATATTTAAATACAGCTTCTTATGTAACAAAACAAATATAAAAAATGTCCTGCTTGTCCAGCACTAACTACCTAAAATCTTTCTTCTCTTTACAAGTGGCTTACTATCAGCAACCCAACAAAACAGCCGCCAATAATGTTAATTATAAGAGGTTATTGATGGGGTTATACCAGAGGGTGTGTATTAGATATATACGCCCCTCAATGTACAACACTCACACCCTCTGACTGTATAATTTCACCCTTCACCTGTTATTCCCCCCCCCATTTTTAAACTTAAGTCCACACCCCTCTAAATTATTCCCTTAAAGTGTACTTGTTACTTTAAAAAACTTTTGACATGTTGTAGAGACAAGACAAAAGTTTTAATCGGTTAGAATGAGCAGGGAGTGACCGGGACAATCCCATGGACTTACATTGTAAATTTGGCCCACTTAGTGTGCTCTTCTTCCCACTAGTTCTAGCAAAAGGTTGCAGCTTGAACACTCAGACCCCTACCCCTACAAAACTTTCGACATGTCTCTACAACATAGAGACAAAATATTTTTTTCTTAAAGCCCACCTACGGTATCTAGGGAACAGAAGGACATATCAAGAAAATGTAAAAAGGTGTTTGATCAGGACACCCTAAGCTATTTGGGGTTGGCCACAGGCCCACTTTAAGGAAAATCTGTCATCAGTGTCACCTGCACTAACCTGTTGGTACAGACAGGTAGCGCAGGTGACAATGATGATATCGATACTTACCTGGTCCCGTTCCGTGCTCCCGCTATCTGCCACCAATGTTTTCATTCCGAGGCCAACTTGGAGCAGAGCTTCCTGATGTCACCGCTGCAGCTCCTCTGCTTGGTCCCGCTGCTAGCAAACAACAGTGGTGACGTCAGAAAGCTATGCCCATGCTCCAAGTAGGCCCAGGAACAAATACAACGAAGGAAGATAGCGGGAGAACTGGAGCACGGAACGGGACCAGGTAAGTATGGTTGTCATCAGTGTCACCTGTACTACCTGTCTGCACCGACAGGCTAGTGCAGGTAACACTGATGACAGGTGCTTACATATAAAGGAAACCCCCAACAACAGATCTCGTCTAAAGGGGTTCTCACTTTGTAAGTAAAGTTTATTCAATAAGTGATAAATATTTAAAGTGTACCTGTCGTCAACAAAAACTTTTTATATGATGTAGATAATACAATTATATGTATATTTGTAATATACATTGGTATATTTTTGAGTGAAAAAATGCTGTCCCTGCAGCTATTCCCTGTGTGTCTCTATGAGGAGTTCAAATATAGAAAGTGAGGGCAGTACAAGCAGGGCTCTGTGTAAGCTCCTGGCTTGTCAGTCATCCTGCTGTGTGAGCGGGGGGAAGGCATAGAGCCTCACTGAACAGAGCCCTGCTTGTCCTCAGTGTACAGAGCCCTGCTTGTCCTCAGTGTACAGATCCCTGCTTGTCCTCAGTGCACAGAGCCCTGTTTGTCCTCAGTGTACAGAGCCCTGCTTGCCCTCAGTGTACAGAGCCCTGCTTGTCCTCAGTGTACAGAGCCCTGCTTTTCACAGTACACAGAGCCCTGCTTTTCCACCCTCACTTCCTGTATTTGGACTCCTCATAGAGACACACAGGCAATAGCTGCAGGGACAGAAAATATTCATATTTTTTAACCAATGTATATTACAAATATACATATAATGGTATTATCCGCATTATATAAAAAGTTTTTGTTGACGACAGGTACACTTTAAGCTTTTTCTGTAGTACACTGTGTTCTACAACATCCTCACCATTTCACGATCTCCTCTTGCTGCCAGTAAAAGTCTTGTGTTCATCCAGAGGACACACATATGCCCTGGCCTGGTATTGCTCACAAAAATGCATAGCTTATTAGAAGATAGAGGCCTAATAGTATATACAAGATAATTTATCCTTTCTCCTTTCCACAGGAGATAATGTATTATCACTGGGGGTCCGACCATTGGGACCAATAGTGATCTCAATACCAGGAGTCCTGAGCTTTCCTCTTATTGACTCCCATCCACTCTCATTTATTTTTATTTTTATTTCTGTATTAAATGTTGACTTTCGATCACTTTTTTTCTTTGCATACAAACTCTAAAATGTTACTGAATATGCTGGTATACAATGACAATGTAACATCATTCTGTCCAGCCTCTGCAGTTATAGCAGTCTGAAACTGATTTACGCTATTTCTGCGCCATCTAGTGGTCATTGTGTGAATTACCCTTTTATAAACATTTTTACGTTCCTGGTCAGCGCTATAATTCAGCTATAACGTTAGTGTGACTGCAAAAGTTCCTTGTAGAACTTGTGATGGTGATTTATCAGATACTAGCTGAGTACCCGGCGTTGCCCGGTTTTTCCTTCCTAATCCTTTTTGGGGAGGAAAATAAACAAAGGAGGAAGCTTTTGACTTCATATGCAGTCCTCATATATTGTTGTCATATCCCGACCTCCTATCCCGACCTCCTATCTCGAGCTCCTATCCCGACCTCCTATCCCGACCTCCTATCCCGTCCTCCTATCCCGTCCTGCTATCCCGTCCTCCTATCTCGACCTCCTATCCCGACCTCCTATCCCGTCCTCCAATCTCGAGCTCTTATCCTGACCTCCTATCCTGACCTCCTATCTCTACCTCCTATCCCGACCTCCTATCCCGTCCTCCTATCTCGACCTCCTATCCCAACCTCCTATCCAGACCTCCTATCCCGTCCTCATATCCTGTCCTCCTATCTTGTCCTCCTATCCTGACCTCCTATCCCGACATCCTATCCCAACCTCCTACCCGACCTCATATCCCAACCTCATATCTCGTCCTCATATCCCGTCCTCCTATCCCGACCTCCCATCCCGTCCTCATATCCTGACTCCTAATATGTGTACCAGGTATTGAAATAGCTCCAGCCTAACGGAAATTAGATGGGAACATACATTTCCCATTGATTTGCATGGGACTTTAAAAAAAAACAAAAACCTGACCCTCAAAAATGGGGGTAGTTAAGGGTTAAATTAACTATCCTATATTTTAAGTGGGCATATAAGTAACATTTGACCAAGTATTATGGAAATATCTCCAGCCGTTTGGAAGTTATGCAGTAACATATATTTCCCATTGACTTGCATGGGACTTTAAACATAAGCCCTGCCCCTGGCAAATGGGGGTGAGTAAAGGTTAAATTACCTATCCTATGTTTGTTGTTGGCATATGAGTAACATGTGTGCCAAGTTTCATGTTAATATCTTTAGCCGTTTGAAAGTTTTTGTGGAACATACATACATACATATATACATATATATATATATATATGTATATATATACCGTATTTATCGGCGTATAACACGCACTTTTTAGGCTAAAATTTTTAGCTTAAAGTCTGTGTGCGTGTTATACGCCGATACACCCCCAGGAAAGGCAGGGGGAGAGAGGCCGTCGCTGCCCGCTTCTCTCCCCCTGCCTTTCCTGGGGTCTAGAGCGCTGCTGTCGGCCCTTCTCACCCCCTGGTTATCGGCGCCGCTGCCCGTTCTGTCCCCCTGACTATCGGTGCCGGCGCCGATAGCCAGGGGGAGAGAAGCGGCGCCGACAGCCAGGGGGAGAGAATAATAATTACCTCCGTCGTGCGTCCCCAGCGTCGTTGCTATGCACGGCGCGGCGCACTGACGTCATGCGCCGCGCCGTACAGCGCATAGCAACGACGCCGGGGACGCACGCCGGAGGCCTGCAGCAGCGCGGACCCGACTCAGGTAATTATGCCACCGGGGATGGGGGGAGGCAACGGGGCAGCGGCGCCGGCAATGGGTGCCGCTGCCCCTTCTCTCCCCCTTGCTGTCGGCGCCGCTTCTCTCCCCCTGGCTATCGGCGCCGGCACCGATAGTCAGGGGGACAGAACGGGCAGCGGTGCCGATAACCAGAGGGTGAAAAGGGCCGACAGCAGCACTCTAGACCCCAGGAAAGGCAGGGGGAGAGAAGCGGGCAGCGACGGCCTCTCTCCCCCTGCCTTCCCTGGGGGTATATCGGGGTATACACGCGCACACACGCACCCTCATTTTACCATGGATATTTGGGTAAAAAACTTTTTTTACCCAAATATCCTTGGTAAAATGAGGGTGCGTGTTATAGGCCGGTGCGTGGTATACCCCGGTAAATACGGTATATATATATATATATATATATATACATACACACACACACACACGTTGAGTTTTATATATATATATATATATATATATATATATATATATATATATATATAGATGTAGTCACTCTGTAGTCTCAGTCTTGTGTACAACCACTGTACAAATACTATTAGTGTTACTTGGCTCCATCTCCTTTCTATCCTACAAACTGTGGACATCGCTTGTTACCTTAAAGGGGTACTCTGCTGCTCATCGTTTGGAACAAAATGTTCCGAACACTTAGAGCCGGCCCCAGGAGCTTGTGACGTCATAGCCCCTCATGATGTCACGCCCCACCCCATCAATGCAAGTCTATGGGAGGGGGCGTGATGACTGTCACGCCCCCTCCTATAGACTTGAATTGAGGGGGCGGGGTGTGATGTCATGAGGGGGGGGGGGGGGTTATGATGTTACGAGCTCCCGGCATCGGCTCTAAGTGTTCGGAACATTTTATTCCAAACGCTGAGCAGCGGAGTACCCCTTTAAGATTTGTTAGGTTTACTTTAATATGAATATTGACCATTATATTGCTGTTTTTTTAGTATATTCACATGTATGTTTTAACCATACCTCCTATTTTTGACCCTGTCTGTCTTTGCTCGTCAAATGTCGCACTTTTTCATATGGAAATAGGTTTGCATTCACAAACTGTCAATATTGCTACAATTTACATATTGTTCCATCATCTGGGGCAATTTGGATTAAAAAATTGTTACATTGTTAAAAATTGTGTAATAATATTTAAACTAAAAAGTATTCAATCATATGGAAATGCATGTACTGTAAATAATGCATTTTTTTTTAAATACATTTTATAATGAACCATAAATGTCCCTCTTTGTTGATCCAAAAAGTTGGGAGGTGTGATCTCTAGGACATGGGCAATTTTGGACTTTAGGATCTGATGGAGTGTCGCCTGTAAGTGAAGAGGACCAAGAACACTGCCAAGGTTTGTAAGTATATGGGGACTGATCTAAAAATGTGTTTTTTTTAATGTCTGGGCTAAGTCTGATAATGAAATGTAATACAATGCTAAGGGGGAATTACAAAAACAAGCTGGGGTTTGTTCTGAGACTCCATTATGTGGTAGCGGGTGTGATGCAAAGGGCAGATGGAATTACCCTAGGGGCAGATGGCATTAACCCCTTGTATTTGTGACACCAGGGTGTGGTTTATCCACGATACCACCCGAAGGTATACCACTGGATCCTGGGCTAGGCACGGGGGCAATAATGACTCCAACGCCAAGTTACGGATAGCGGTAGCTTTACTGAGGGTAGACAGATGGTAAAGTCTATACAGTTCAGCCAGGGCCCACGGAGGTGACCAGTGACGCAGAGACCTTATGGGCTTGCTGGGACTTGTAGTAAATGGGGTCAATTTGGGGTCAATGCAGGCCACGTTGACTTGACAAATGATGACTGTGACTGACTTGACTGATGACTGACAATACTGAGACTGTAATAGAATATTTTGGCTTCAGGAGAACCCGGTTCCCGGCACTGAACGACCAGACAGGTGGATAGGCTCAAGGTAAGTGTATTGACCAGAATGCAACGCGTTTCGCTGCGCATGCGCAGTTTTCTCAGGCCTTCTTCCTAATACTGAGACTGTGGCTTACTTGTAGCTGCTTGTGGCTGCGGACTGGACTTGAGGTCTCCTATGACTCTGGACACTCTCTAGGACTCAACTTGACCTCAGCAAAGACTTGTAAGGAAAGAGAAAGAGCTAGCTCCACCCAGGGCTTATATGGGGGAGACTAGCAGGGAGCCCATAGGTCACCCCTGGGATAACCTAGTCACTGGTACCTCCTGGGTAACAATCACATGACATGTCACATGGTAAACAGTCTTAAAGTGACAACGCTTTCTGAAAACATTACATGGTATAATACATTAGAAACATATTTACATGGGGGACAGATGCAAGGGGGCCCAGGGGACACTGTAGGGAGGCTGCCTGACAGGCAGCAAGGGTACGGGCTAACACCTCCTGTACTGGGTCACCCCAATTATTTAAGGGTCAAGTCTGAGGCCTCATTATTTAGAGATCTAGTCTGGGGCCTTAAAATGTATGTGTCCGGCAGTGGTGATTTATTTTTGTCTGTTATGGGCAGACACCCTGGGTCTTTTGCTGCTTTAGGAATAACAGGGAAAACAAGGGAGGCCATTCCTCAAATGTTATAACAGGCCCTGTAGGACCTTTGGTGACATGATAATTATATGTGAAAGGTCCTGCAGTAAACCAGAGAGAAAGAGGAGGATAGGAGCTGTGGGCACAGGAAATATAAGGATAAGAAGTCAGGGGCACCAGTGTGTCCAGTGTGGGAAGACCATGGAAGAAGAAGAGGGCACGAGGACCAGTCTGTGGGGGCAAGAGCAGTGTATGGCTGAAAGAGGGGCTTGTCCAGGGATTTTATTTTTATTTTTTATAGGGAGATATAAAATTATAGTTTTGGCCTCCCTAAATATCATGAGTTTGTAATACCTACTGACAACTTAGGGTGTAACAGTGCTTTCACTTTATTAATACACCCCGTTGTTTCAGGACTGTAGGTATCTAATCAGCTGGTGAAAATATTGTTACATTCAGGGCACCCTTTCCTCACCAAAGGGTTACAGAGGACCTGTGACCTCACCAAACATACTGATTTGTTTTTTTAATATTATCTAAAGCCTAGGATGCTAAGCTTCAGCTAATATTAAAAAGGCAGGATGTTTGGGGAGGCCACAGGTCCTCTGTAACCTTTTGATGAGGAGCTCATGCCCTTTTCAAGGAAAAACTAAAAATGAAGCTACAAAAAACATAAATACAATTCCTGTATGTGGAAGTGTTTGAACCTGAGAATTTGTAATTTTAGGCATCTAGGGTCTCATAATACAGTGGGGCAAAAAAGCATTTAGTCAGCCACCAATTGTGCAAGTTTTCCCACTTAAAAAGATGAGAGAGGCCTGTAATTTTCATCATAGGTATACCTCAAATATGAGAGAAATAATGAGAAAAAAAATCCATAAAATCACATTGTCTGATTTTTAAAGAATTTATTTGCAAATTATGATGGAAAATAAGTATTTGGTCAATAACAAAAGTTAATCTCAATACTTTGTTATATACCCTTTGTTGGCAATGACAGAGGTCAAAGGTTTTCTGTAAGGTCAAAGGTTTTCGCACACTGTTGCTGGTATTTTGGCCCATTCCTCCATGCAGATCTCCTCTAGAGCAGTGATATTTTGGGGCTGTCGCTGGGCAACACGGACTTTCAACTCCCTCCAAAGGTTTTCTATGGGGTTGAGATCTGGAGACTGGCTAGGCCACTCCAGGACCTTGAAATGCTTCTTATGAAGTCACTCCTTTGGGGTGTGTGTTTGGGATCATTGTCATGCTGAAAGACCCAGCCACGTTTCATTTTCAATGCTTTTGCTGATGGAAGGAGGTTTTCACTAAAAATATCATGATACATGGCCCCATTCATTCATTCCTTTACACAGATCAGTCATCCTGGTCCCTTAGCAGAAAAACAGCCCCAAAGCATGATGTTTCCACCCCATGCTTCACATTAGGTATGGTGTTCTTTGGATGCAACTAAGCATTCTTTCTGCAATATACCAAGTCCTCCGCTCGATCCTTACCACTGCTCTAGTGCTCCGACCAGGGAGGTGGCGTTCCTCTCCACGTGCAGCATACAAACAATAGATGAGGTCCGGCACAATAGAGGCAGGTAAAATTCGGTGCTTTATTCAATATGCAGAATAACAAGTAGTACATGAGACAATCGCCTACGCGTTTTGGGCTGTTGAGCCCTTAGTCATGGCATGATGCCATGACTAAGGGCTCAACAGCCCGAAACACATAGGAGATTGTCTCCTGTACTACTTGTTGTTCTGCATATTGAATAAAGAATCAGATTTTACCTGCCTCTATTGTGCTGGACCTCATCTATTGTTTGAAAGCATTCTTTCTCCTCCAAACACAATGAGTTCTACTTTGGCTTCATCTGAGCATATGACATTCTCCAATACTCTTCTGGATCATCCAAATGCTCTCTAAAAAACTTCAGACGGGCCCGGACATGTACTGGCTTAAGCAGGGGGACACGTCTGGCACTGCATGATTTGAGTCCCTGGCGGCGAAGTGTGTTACTGATGGTAGCCTTTGTTACTTTGGTCCCAGCTCTCTGCAGGTCATTCCTAGGTCCCCCCGTGTGGTTCCAGGATTTCTGCTCACCATACTTGTGATCATTTTGACACCATGGGGTGAGATCTTGCGTGGAGCCCCAGATTGAGGGAGATTATTAGTGGTCTTGTCTGTCTTCCATTTTCTAATAATCAAGCTGCTCACCTATTGCAGATTCAGTCTTCCCAACCTGGTGCAGGTCTACAATTTTGTTTCTGGTGTCCTTCGACAGCTCTTTGGTCTTCCATAGTGAAGTTTGGAGTGTGACGGTTTGAGGTTGTGGACAGGTGTGTTTTATACTGATAACAAGTTCAAACAGGTCTGTGAGAGCCAGAAATCTTGCTTGTTTGTAGGTGACCAAATACTTATTTTCCACCATAATTTGCAAATAAATTCTTTAAAAATCAGACATTTTATGGATTTATCTTTCTCAATTTGTCTCTCATAGTTGAGGTATACCTTTGATGAAAATTACAGGCCTCTCTCATGCTTTTAAGTGGAGAACTTGCACAATTGGTGGCTGACTAAATACTTTTTGCCCCACAGTATAGGGATCTTAAATCTCTTGTCTGGGGTCTAGTAAATTTTGGGGTTTGGTCCTGGGTCCCATTAATTGGTGGTCTGGGATTAGGGTCCGATAAATTGGTGGATTGGTCTGTGATCTGATAATTTTGGAGTTGGTAATTTAAAGGGGTACTCAGGCTCTAAACATCTTATCCCCTCTCCAAAGGGGGTTCTTGCCACTTGGATCCCCTGCGATCTCTGGGTCGCCTAGGTGGCATTCTGAACACAGAAGCCTTGGGCTTCCATGTTCATGACATCACAAAAAAAATGACCTCCATTTATGTCTATGGGAGGGGCATGACGGCTAGTACATAGTCATCACGCCTCCTCCCATAGACATGGATGGAAAGGGTGTGGCGGCTGTGGTCGCCAGTCATCTGGCACGGAGTGGATCGGACATCTTATCCCCTATCCTTTGCAGGAAATAGCATTGGCATTTTTTCTGGAGTCTTTTCTTGCATTTTTTGGCGGCAAAAAAAACCGTGTAGAAACTTAGCCTTAGGTATCCATATGAAATCAGAGACATAGAGTAATGCCCCATTCATCTGTGGATATGCTATTATGGGCCAGTACAAAGGGCAATCCAGGAGGAGTGTGTATGAAGACTAAAGCAATAATAAGCCAGAAAAAATGCAATACATCATTAGAATATCACAGAACAGATAAATCTACAGACCATGATCCTAAAGTACAAAATGTAAATGGTTTTAAATGTCTTGGTTGGTCAGCACAATATACTATGGAGTCTGCTCTACCTTACTCAGTAAAGCTGAAAGGTATAGCCACTTTGTTCACTATCTCTATTAGTCTATTGAAGTATCTGCATTTTCTGTCTGGAGCTCACATCTTAATTCTCAAGGGAAACCCTGCTTTATGATATGACTCTGATGACATGACACAATGATGTCAGGAGGAAGAAAGAAATGAGTCCTGTGTGCAATAAGTGAGCAACAATGGGGCTTCTAGAGCTTCTACTTGGGATATTGTATTTACTGCTTCTGCTGGGCGCCAGAGAGTTGCCAAACTTTTTTCTTGAGTAATAAAGATGATGGAAGACAAAGGGAAGTCATCACTCATAAGTGTTCTGTGATGGAATACAGGAACCTTTACATAAGGAGTAAGAAGGGTATTCTCTTAAAGATGCCTTGGTTCTTCTTTATCAAGATGGCCACTTTTGGCCAAGAGGTATCACTTTGTTGCCACAGCACTTGTGTGCGTAAAGGAGTAGCAACCACTAACATGCACTGCTTCTGGAAGGGGCCATATACAGTGGGGCAAAAAAGTATTTAGTTAGCCACCAATTGTGCAAGTTTTCCCACTAAAAAAGATGAGAGAGGCCTGTAATTTTCATCATAGGTATACCTCAACTATGAGAGCCATTATGAGAAACAAAATCCATAAAATCACATTGTCTGATTTTTAAAGAATTTATTTGGAAAATTATGGTGGAAAATAAGCATTTGGGCAATAACAAAAGTTCATCTCAATACTTTTATATACCCTTTGTTGGCAATCACAGAGATCAAACGTTTTCTGTAAGTCTTCATAAGGTTTTCACACACTGTTGCTGGTATTTTGGCCCATTCCTCCATGCAGATCTCCTCTAGAGCAGTGATGTTTTGGGGCTGTCGCTGGGCAACACAAACTTTCAACTCCCTCCAAAGGTTTTCTATGGGGTTGAGAGCTGGAGACTGGCTAGGCCACTCCAGGACCTTGAAATGCTTCTTACGAAGCCACTCCTTTGTTGCCCTGGCGGTGTGTTTGGGATCATTGTCATGCTGAAAGACCCAGCCACATTTCGTCTTCAATGCCCTTGCTGATGGAAGGAGGTTTTCACACAAAATCTCATGAAAAATGGCCCCATTCTTTCTTTCCTTTACACAGATTGGTCGTTTTGGTCCCTTAGCAGAAAAACTGGCCAAAGCATGATGTTTCCACCCCCATTCTTCACAATAGGTATGGTGTTCTTTGGATTCAACTCAGCATTTCTTCTCCTCCAAACACGAAGAGTTGAGTTTTTACCAAAAAGTTCTCCTTTGGTTTCATCTGACCATATGACATTCTCCCAATACTCTTCTGGATAATCCAAATGCTCTCTAGCAAACTTCAGATGGGCCCGAACATGTACTGGCTTAAGCAGGGGGACACGTCCGGCACTGCATGATTTGAATCTCTGGTGGTGTAGTGTGTTACTGATGGTAGCTTTTTAATCCAAAACATATGGGCTATATTGAGAGAAAATCACCAGCTGGTGCATCACTGGTGCATATACAGAAATACCCATTTAAACACACCAGGAAACTGAATATAATCAAACAATGCTCATACTTTATTGAAAATACATAAAAGTAAAAACATTTAAAAGGAACAGCAACAATCAGAGAAATTCTGACTTGGACATGGTATGTGTACAAAGAAGATATATATTTGATATATTAAAGTGACATGCTATCTATAATGCTACCAAAGTTCAGCAGGCAATAAATATAAGCAATATATACACTTCAATAAGACAATACTATATTGGCAAAAAGCCAAGAGATTGTGCAAATATCAGCAAGTGACAAAAAAGAAAAAAAAAAAAAACAGTAAGAAAATTCTCTGGATACTTGATCCACCGGTAAGCTGGGCAATTATAGGATCTATGGGCATGTATATAGACAACTTCAACACATCCTGGCACAGATCCGCCTGTAGGCAGCAGTATAAAGATTTTGCCACAGCACTCCAGTGGAGCAGTACCCCAGTCAGAGATACATACCAAATGCAGGTTTTGGTATGTGGTAGCTTTTGTTACTTTGGTCCCAGCTCTCTGGCGGTTATTCACTAGCTCCCCCCGTGTGATTCTGGGATTTTCTCACTGTTCTTGTGATCATTTTGACACCACGGTGTGAGATCTTGCATGGAGCCCCAGATCGAGGGAGATTATCAGTGGTCTTGTATGTATTCCATTTTCTAATAATTGCTCCCACAGTTGATTTCTTCACACCAAGCTGCTTGCCTATTTCAGATTCAGTCTTCCCAGCTTGGTGCACGTCTACAATTTTGTTTCTGGTGTCCTTTGACAGCTCTTTGGTCTTGGCCATAGTGGAGTTTGGAGTGTGACTGTTTGAGGTTGTGGACAGGTGTCTTTTATACTGATAACAAGTTCAAACAGGTGCCATTAATACAGGTATTGAGTGGAGGACAGAGGAGACTCTTAAAGAAGAAGTCACAGGTCTGTGAGATCCAGAAATCTTGCTTGTTTGTAGGTGACCAAATACTTATTTTTCACCATAATTTGCAACTAAATTCTTTAAAAATCAGACAATGTGATTTTATGGATTTTTTTTTCATTATGTCTCTCATAGTTGAGGTATACCTATGAGGAAAATGACAGGCCTCTCTTATCTTTTTTAAGTGGAAGAACTTGCGCAATTGGTGGCTGACTAAATACTTTTTTGCCCCACTGTACACCATACCATATACGCCCCTATGCATACCTGGGAGTCTGTTCAGTGGATACAACTCAACATGCAGTAGTGTTGGTTTAGACTATGAAACAACTCAACATAAGTGTAGTCCTTCTAGTTGTCAGACATGAGCTAGCAACACCCATGAAGGAAGCATTTTGGATAAACATGTAAGTCTGAGTACCTGGACCTTGTTGTGATGTACTGGACAGTATCCATTTAACCAGACAACATTTCATCAGAGTCCTGCGGGTCAAGCGAGGCTTCTGCCACTTCATACCATCTTTCTTCTCAGGAGAAGTTTGGTCAGGGTCACCAAACAAACTTCCATCGTTCTCCTTAACGTCATCCTGAAAGACAATAAAAACAGTATTTACCTATCATGAGAATGTATGATCATAGTTATATTTAATCTTTCACGATAGGTAGTACTGCATAGGTGTCACTATAGCCAAAGTAACTAGAGGACAAAATGTGCACACTCTGGAACAGGATTACTCTTTTTGGTAGACAAAAATATGGTGGTATTTTTCAACTATTTGGTATTGCTAGATGGAAGATAGAATAATATGTGGTGCCGGGGTGTTGCAATGGTGTAGCAGGTCTGGTGTGCAAGCTGTGTGAAGATATTCAGCTCACCTTCGTGTCCTGCAGTGCATGGACTGGTGCGGACTGCACCACTATACGAATATATGGAACATAGCCAATGTCCAGCGCTGCTCCCGTAAAAAATATACTTTTTTATGGCATAAATAACACAGGTACACAAAGAGGGTCTGGTGGTATTAACCCTGTCGGGTAAGGTATTATTAACCCCTGATTAGTCATGACGCCAGTATGTGGTTGTTTTCTGTATAAGGCCCTGCCGACAACCAACCCAGAAACGGCAGGCAATAAAGGAATGTCCACAGCAGGAATTGTGCGATAACTGGAACTTTTACTTTAACTGTAAAGACTGTTCCATAAGAAGTTTGTCAGTTTCTCTAGAGGCAACCGGGATACAGGTTACCTCACAGGCTTGCTGGGGCCTGTAGTATTGAGATTTATGCAGGCCACTGTGCTACTAATTGTGTACTTGAGTTGAGTAGTAGTCACTAGAATTGTAGATTGAGCTTGATAACTCACGTTTTGAAGTGGCTGCAGGTTCCTTAGGATTTGGCCTAGATGAGATGAATTTAGATAGTACAGGTATTGTGCTTTCTTATGAATCCAGGAATCAAGAGAGAGAGTTTAGAGACTACAGCCCCTTATATACTAGGGGGGCTGGACTAAAGCCCATTGGTTGCAAAGCCTGTGGTTCCTGTGCCCATGGCACTCTGGGTAGTGTCACATGACAGTAGATCACATGACCCAGGAAGATCCTATACAGTTGTACAACTTTATATACAAAGAACAATATGTACAATACATTTACAATGCATTTATAGAAGGTGAGCAAGGGGTGAGCCCTGCAGGAAAGCCCTATGGACTTCAGGGACTCTTCCTGAAGGGACTTAGGAAGGGTACTGGACCATGTCCTGTACCGGGACACCGCAAATAATATGACACTATTATTCACAGTCTAATAAACAATTTGTACTGCATTATTCCTGTCAACAGGACCAGGCAGTCAGGATACACACCAGATTTATCTCTTACTCTTTAGGTGGCACATTTTTAGACACTGTTGTTGAACTATATACCACATATTGGTTGGCTTACTTTATGCCAATATTTTGCATCAATAATTTGTTGCACAAATGTCACATTTTAATAAACATGGTGCAAGGCTTGTTTTACAGTTTTTAGTGCAAAATAGAGCCCCAACATGTGAGCCTCTTTTACCTTACTACAACTCCCCTGTAACATCTGAAGGTGGCTCCCACCAGTGTCCAGTCCCCTCCCACAGCCTCCACTACTTACCACTCCACTCACAGTCACCATGGTGCTGTTCTGTTGCATGTGTAGTTTTGGTCCTGGCCCATAGGGTGCCCGTGATGACTCAGTACACGCATCCAAAACCACTACCCTTTCAGTCCCACGCCAGAGACACCTATTTAGGCCAAGTCTACCCGCTTCTTTGTGCCTGAGTTATGTTTGTTGTTCTATAGCGTAGGTGGGCTGTATCTAATAGTGCTATTTTTTTTAATGACAGGTACAATGAAAAAATGACAATGCCAGATTTGCTGTAGGTCAGACTCCAGTGGTGCCTGACTGACCCCATGTACTGGGTTTATTTAGTTTTCATCATGGTGTCTGGTGTTTTAAATTGTGTGCTATTTTGTCTGGTATTTTCAATGGGCTTTTAATGAAACCTCTGACACAGATGTAAATTTACATGCAACTTCCTTTGGGATATATATATATATTCAATGCAAGTTGTTTCTGTAATGCTATGATTTTATGGTGACCCACAGGTGACTCCTGATCTAAAGAGCATTTACTCCCAAAATCTTTCCCAGAAGATCTGTATTGTTTATGTCAAGTTGTTTTCTGTTTTTGCTGTTTTCACTATGATGTTTGTCTTAGAAAACCTGGACGACAACCAATATAGCTGCCACATGGTTGTCATTCAGCTTCCCTGGAGTCCTCAGTTACAAATTGGACTAAATAGGCCTGAGAGGTGGATGCCACTTTATAACTAGGTAGACCTCAGTGATATCCCCCGTGGGAATGAGGCCATACTTATTGTCTTAACATATATAGTTAAGACACTAATAAAGAAAATTTTACGAGCTTGACCAAAGAGCGCAGCTGTAGGACATACAATAACATTTAGACTACCTTTGTTTGGTGGATAATTGTAGCTTATATAGAGAAGGGATGTAAAGAGTCTCTTTCTGTTCAGTGAGGTGTAAATGTTTCAGTCTGAAATAAGGCCAGACTCCTCCCTGCTGTCACTGTGCGTTACCCATCTACTAGTCAGGGAGAGAGAAACAGCATTTATAAAGAACAAGCCTCTTATCCCTTGAGAGGAAAGAGTTAATTTTTCATCAGGCTCTTGGTATAAATATTTCAGGTAGTTTAGCTTAAGACATGTTTGTCTTGGTCCCTTAGCTACAGATGCATGCCATTATTCTGTCTACTTTAAGAAGGAACCACCTTAAAATGACAAAATCACTGGTAACTATAAGACCCTATTCTATTACTTGTTCAATCCCTTTAAGGCTATGTTCACACTGCCGGCTATCTACGGCAGTGTGAAATCCGTTATTTTAGGATTGGGAAAAGCCGGTGAAAATAACGGCTGCTATTGAATACAATGGGGTCCATCGGGACCCGTTATGGTCCAGCAAAATTACGGCCAGCAAAATGCAAAAAATAAAAAGAGGGAGTTTGATGGCCGAATTTGCCGGAGCATACCGGCAGTGTGAAAGGACTATTCTGGGCCTTCAGAATGAACGATTATTTTCATTTTCTTCATCAACTCGTTCCAGAGCCAAAACTGTTTCATTTTTCTGTAGACAAAGCTGTATACATTTTTGTTTCCACCCGGGATAAGTTGCAGTATTTTTTGAGACCATTTCGGGTACATATAAATTGCCAATTATCATTCAGAACTTTAGTATCCCACACTCAGTACTGATGTCTACCTTAGTGTCCCAGACATCCAGGGCACCAGAGCTTGCACCCTAGATGCCAGGTGACAGCAATGCCCTTGCTATGATACTTGGGAAGAAATACAATACTGGCTGGTTCATTGTGGGGGCATTAATACTATGTGTGGGACACTGAGGTAGACATTATTACTGAAGGGCACTAAGGGCCATTATTAATAAGTGGGGAATACTAAGGGTCATCATTACTGAGAGTGAGAATACTAAGAACTAAGAGGCATTGTTACTATGAGAAGGTAAAAAAGGGACAACATTAGTGTGGGCCTTAATATACATTATTGTTGAGTAGGGTAGCACTAAGGGGCATTATTATTATTGCTGAGAATAAAATCAGGTTACGATTGTTGCAACAAAAAACTCTGGCTCTGTAGATGAGAAAATAAGAGTCATGGCTCTTAGGCTGCTTTCACACTATAAAATTCATCTGTTTTAAAGATCCGTTTGATGTTCCGTTATGAAAACCCTGAAAATCGGCCAATAAACGTCTGTTAGAAAATCCCATTATAGTCTATGGGATTTTTAAATTATCTGTTTTTATCCGTTATAGTCCGTTATTAAAAACGGACGCTATTTTGTGGCGGAAGATAGTAACGGGAGAAATAGTGCATGCACTATTTCTTCCGTTCATTCTCCCATCACAAAATAACGTCCGTTATTAATAACGGACTATAACGGATAAAAACGGATAATTTAAAAATCCCATAAACTATAATGGGATTTTCTAACGGACGTATGGGATTTTCTAACAGACGTTTATTGGCCGATTTTCAGGGTTTTCATAAGGGAACATCAAACGGATCTTTAAAACGGATGAATTTTATAGTGTGAAAGCAGTTAGAAGGCAAAAAGGAAAAAAACACAAACCACAAAATAAAGATATCCTTGACGGTTAAGAGGTTAAAGATAACACTTTCTCCTTTTTCAATTGAAAGTGCTAGACAAAGTGTTTTATGTAGTATGAAATGGCTTTTCACATCAGCTGCCCCTGCTGGTCTGGTATACTGGTCTGCTGTCAATCCAGAATAAGAGATGTGTTCTGGTTTACAGCATTTATTGTGAGTGCCGCTATTTCTTTATACCGCATATGTTGAATTTGTCTAACAAAGGGACGTGCACCCCATGCTGCTTGTCTTGCTTCACCCCAGAGAGAAACCCATTTGAATAAGCGTGTATCCCGGTCAAGTTCTTTGCAGTGCCCACACCTGTGTCACGTAGGGCAGGGATAGAGTGCAGCCTTGAAATCGCCCACTCCCTCTGTCCCTGCCTACCTAAGCAGCAGGTCCACAACCACGGTGCCGGTCCCTTCTTAGATAAGTGTTGGCAGTCACCGGTCAAAATAATAAACTACAAAAACTGACAAAAGGTCGGGAACAGCTGGAGGCACACAAACTAAACAGAAAATAGCCTAAACACACACATACTGAATGCAAAGTCAATGAGCAGAGACCAGCCATGAGGGGACGAAGTATAATAACAGAGTGTCAAAGGATTGTCAAAAGCCGAGCCAAGAGTCACAAAACCAAAATAAACAATATGAGTACAGCGGTTGCTAGCTAGGTTACAAGAACTTTCACAGGTCAGGAATGACTGGGAAAGACCTTATTATATATGCCTGTCAATTACCAGGAGGATTCTAATTGGCTTCAAACTGATCCACACCCAAGGCACAGAGGCGTAGTCGCAGGAACCAAGATAAACAAAACTCTCAATGAAGTTTAACCCTTCGGGTCAAACAAGGACAATTCATTGCAGCCTGCTAGATCTTTGTGTATGGGCTTCTCATGTTTTCATTTGGACACCTTTCTGTAAGACCCCTGTGATGCCATTTGTTAATGTATTTATTCCTCTTTTTAATCTTATTTTTTATTGTATCTTATGATGTCTTGCCTTGTTTTCTGATTTAATAAATTAATTAATTTACTTTAAGCGACTCCTTCTTTCTTGTTTGGTAGTTTCTGTATAAATGACACCTTTACTGAATGAAGAAATAAACGAGCAGCAAACCTAGAGGCAGATGCTATTTATTATCAGTTCCCATCATGTTCTCTGTATAAATTCTTCCATGAAGAGTGTAAACAGTTTATATTCTTTGTATTTTTAATAATGACATGCCACACCATTGTCTATGTAGTCAGCAAACTCCAGCAATTGGAGCTGGTGCAATTTCAGGCTTAGCATTAGCATAACTATAGGTGACACTGCCGGCTGAACGCTGGTCATATGTGCTGCCATTTCCATGAATCACATCACTTGGTGTTGATCTGATCTGACCATAAATAATGGACAGACTTCTTTGTATTGCTTTGTATAATGGTTTTAATTATTTACAGGAAATAGATAATTGCAACAGATAAATAATCCTGGTTTTACTCATCCATTCACTATAAACAATGCTCAAAAAAATAAAGATAACACATCCTAGATTTGAATGAATGAACTAATCGTATGAAATAATTTCGTCTTTACATAGTTGAATGTGCTGACTAGAGATGAGCGAACTTACAGTAAATTCGATTCGTCACAAACTTCTCGGCTCGGCATTTGCTGACTTTAGCCTGCATAAATGAGTTCAGCTTTCAGGTGCTCCGGTGGGCTGGAAAAAGTGGATACAGTCTTAGGAAAGAGTCTCCTAGGACTGTATCCACCTTTTCCAGCCCACCAGAGCACCTGAAAGCTGAATTCATTTATGCAGGCTAAAGTCTGCAACTGCCGAGCCGAGAAGTTCGTGACGAATCAAATTTACTGTAAGTTCGCTCATCTCTAGTGCTGACAACAAAATCACACAAAAATTATCAAATTATCAAATTTATCAACCCATTGAGGTCTGGATGTGGAGTCACACTCAAAATCAAAGTGGAAAACCGCACTACAGGCTGATCTAACTTTGATGTAATGTCCTTAAAACAAGTCAAAATGAGGCTCAGTAGTGTGTGTGGCCTCCACATGCTCGTATGACCTCCCTACAACGCCTGGGCATGCTCCTGATGAGGTGGCGGTTGATGGATGTCCTGATGATGTGGCGTTGGTGAATGGAGTGAGACATGATGTCCCAGATGTGCTCAATCGGATTCAGGTCTGGGGAACGGGCGGGCCAGTCCATAACATCAATGCCTTCCTCTTGCAGTAACTGCTGTCACACTCCAGCCACATGAGGTCTAGCATTGTCTTGCATTAGGAGGAGCCCAGGGCCAACCAAACACCAGCATATGGTCTCACAAGGGATCTGAGGATCTCATCTCGGTACCTAATGGCAGTCAGGCTACCTCTGGCAAGCACATGGAGGGCTGTGCGGCCCCAAAAAGAAATGCCACCCAACACCATTACTGATCCACCGCCAAACCGGTCATGCTGGAGGATGTTCCAGGCAGCAGAACGTTCTCCATGGCATCTCCAGACTCTGTCACGTCTGTCACGTCAACCCCCACCTGTGGACGCCGGGCCCTCATGCCACCCTCATGGAGTCTGTTTCTGACCGTTTGAGTGGACACATGCACATTTGTGGCCTGCTGGAGGTCATTTTGCAGGGCTCTGGCAGTGCTCCTCCTGCTCCTCCTTGCACAAAGTTGGAGGTAGCGGACCTGCTGCTGGGTTGTTGCCCTCCTACGGCCTCCTCCACTTCTTCTGATGTACTGGCCTGTCTCCTGGTAGCACCTCCATGCTCTGGACACTACGCTGACAGATACAGCAAACCATCTTTCCACACCCTGCATTGATGTGCCATCCTGGATGAGCTGCACTACCTGAGCCACTTGCATTAAAAAATTACCAAAACCGGTTGTCTGTTCCATTTGCACAACAGTATGTGAAATTGATTGTCAATCAGTGTTGCTTCATGAGTGGACAGTGTGATTTCACAGAAGTGTCATTGACTTGGAGTTACATTGTGTTGTTTGTGTTCCCTTTAATTTTTTTGAGCAGTGTATGTATAGTAAGTACCGTTGAGCGCGAATATTTGTAATTTATTTTTTTCACACAGAACACATCACAGTGATCTCATCCCTCCCTGCTTCCAGCTTGTGGTCTAAAGAAGACTCCTATACTATTTACTGTATTAGACTGGAGAGCGAATTATCGCGAATATGAGAATATGCGAATATGAATTTCCTCATATTCGCAAATATCATCACTAAAATTAGATAGGTAGATAGATAGTGACGATATTCGCGGATATGACATGGCAATATTCAAAATTTAAAATGTCATAGACCCATTATCACTTCTGTATAGACCAAGAATATTAGGAGGTTTATAGATAGATAGATAATATAAATAGATAGGTAGATAGTTATCCACAAGTGCGTACAACCATAGAGACGCAGGAGGACCGCAGGATCATCGCAGGAGAACGCGCGCTGGCCGGGGCCTGGTAAGTGAACGGTGGCGCGTCATCTTCTTCAGTGTTCCGGTCACCGCTCCTCCGGTCCCGGCACCTACTGCTATGGTCCATAGGCCATAGCAGTAGATGTGACCCCGGGCCGGAGGAGCGGTGACCGGATCACTGTGGGGGCAGCAGTACAGACATACAGCCTCCAGCCATACACTGTATATGGCTGGAAGCTGTATGTCTGTGGGGTGGGGGAAAGCTGCTTACTATTGTGGGGGAACTGCTGACCTAATGTGGGGGGGAGCTGCCTACAAATGTGGGGGGAGCTGCCTAATATTGTTGGGGGGAGCTGCCTAATATTGTGGGGGAACTGCCTACTATTGTGGGTAACCTGCCTACTATTGTGGGGGAAATGCTGACCTAATGTGGGGGAGCTGCCTACTATTGTGGGGGAACTGCTACTATTGTGGGGGAGCTGCCTACTATTGTTGGGGAGCTGCCTATTAATGTGGGAGAGCAGCCTACTATTGTGGGGGAGCTGTGTACTATTGTCGGGGAGCTGCCTATTAATGTGGGGGAGCTGCCTACTATTGTGGGGGAGCTGCCTATTAATGTGGGGGAGCTTCCTACTATTGTGGGGGAGCTGCCTACTATTGTGGGGGAGCTGCCTATTAACCCCTTAAGGACCAAGGACGTACCGGTACGTCCTTGGTCCTGCTCTTCTGATATAACGCGGGGTTACACAGTAACCCCGCGTCATATCACGGCGGGCCCGGCGTCATAGTGAAGCCGGGACCCATCTCTAATAGCGCGCAGCGCCGATTGCGGCGCCACACGCTATTAACCCTTTTGCCGCGCGCTCAGAGCTGAGCCGCGCGGCTAAAAGTGAAAGTGAAAGTGGCCGGCTAGCTCAGTCGGGCTGTTCGGGATAGCCGCGGCTAATCGCGGCATCCCGAACAGCTGACAGGACAGCGGGAGGGCCCCTACCTGCCTCCTCGCTGTCCGATCGCCGAATGACTGCTCAGTGCCTGAGATCCAGGCATGAGCAGTCATGCGGCAGAATCGTTGATCACTGGTTTCTTATGAGAAACCAGTGATCAGCATAGGAGATCAGTGTGTGCAGTGTTATAGGTCCCTATGGGAGCTATAACACTGCAAAAAAAAAGTGGAAAAAAAAAGTGAATAAAGATCATTTAACTCCTCCTCTATTAAAAGTTTGAATCACCCCCCTTTTCCAATAAAAAAAAAAAACACAGTGTAAATAAAAATAAACATATATGAAATCACCGCGTGCGGAAATGTCCGAATTATAAAAATATATCATTAATTAAACCGGTCGGTCAATGGCGTGCACGGAAAAAAATTCCAAAGTCCAAAATAGTGCATTTTTGGTCACTTTTTATATCATTTAAAAATCAATAAGTCCTATCAATGCAAAAATGGTACCGTTAAAAACTTCAGATCACGGCGCAAAAAATGAGCCCTCATACCGCCCCATACACGGAAAAATAAAAAAGTTATAGGGGTCAGAAGATGACAATTTTAAACGTATTAATTTTCCTGCATGTAGTTATGATTTTTTCCAGAAGTCCGACAAAATCAAACCTATATAAGGCTGGGTCCACACTACGTTTTCTCCCATACGGGAGCGCATACGGCAGGGGGGAGCTAAAAGCTCGCGCTCCCGTATGTTACCGTATGCGCTCCCGTATGTCATTCATTTCAATGAGCCGACCGGAGTGAAACGTTCGGTCTGGTCGGCTCATTTTTGCGCCGTATGCGCTTTTACAACCGGACCTAAAACCGTGGTTGACCACAGTTTTAGGTCCGGTTGTAAAAGCGCATACGGCGCAAAAATGAGCCGACCGGACCGAACGTTTCACTCCGGTCGGCTCATTGAAATGAATGACATACGGGAGCGCATACGGTGACATACGGGAGCGCGAGCTTTTAGCTCCCCCCTGCCGTATGCGCTCCCGTATGGGACAAAACGTAGTGTGGACCCAGCCTAAGTAGGGTATTATTTTAATCGTATGGACCTACAGAATAAATATCAGGTGTCATTTTTACCGAAAAATGTACTGCGTAGAAATGGAAGCCCCCAAAAGTTACAAAACAGCGTTTTTTTTTCAATTTTGTCGCACAATGATTTTTTTCCCCGTTTCTCCGTAGATTTTTGGGCAAAATGACTGACGTCATTACAAAGTAGAATTGGTGGCACAAAAAATAAGCCATCATATGGATTTTTAGGTGCAAAATTGAAAGAGCTATGATTTTTTAAAGGCAAGGAGCAAAAAACGAAAATGCAAAAACGGAAAAACCCCCGGTCCTTAAGGGGTTAATGTGGGGGAACTCCCGACCTAATGTGGGGGAGCTGGCAATCTAATGTGGGGGAATCTAATCTAATCTAATGAGCGGAGCGCTGCATTTTACCAGAAGACGGGGAGAAGTCATTTTCGGTTTCGGTATCGGTTTTGGCCTGACATTTTTTTTTTTTCGGTTTCGTTTCAGTTCTGAAATTTCCATTTCGGTGCAGCTCTACTTTTTTATGGGTGGTGGATTTTTAGGATCATCATGTTTGTGTCTTGATTTACTATTCATTAAAAGTTTTATGCTTTTATGATTTGTTGTGTCATTTTGTGGCAGAATTTTTGTAGGTGTGTTGCCTCAGGTTCCTATTCATTCACGTTTATTTGTCCATCCAGTTCAGCCTATTAACTATTGAATGAGTAGTCCAGTTAAGTAAAATTGTCAGTAAAAGTGTCAGATCGTGGTGGGTCTCCTACTGATGGGACCCCCCTTTCCAGTCTCCTGTCTGGCTCCAGGCTCTCCCCAGGCACAGAGCCTAGTTGACCATGGCACAACGTGGTGGTCAACACACCCTCTCCATGCCTCTCTATGGGAGAGCCAGGGGAACTTGAATAGAGATGAATGGAGGCTGCATGCTCTGTGCATGAGGAGAGCCGGAGCGCTTTGTAGGAGATCACAGGGGGTCCCATCGGTCAGACTTCATGCAATCTGACACTTATTCCTTAAACTTTGGATAGGGGATATATTTTACTAAACTGGATAACCCCTTTAATTTATAACCCTTACTCAGATAGGTTTCATGTTTCGTGATGTTTGGCCTAAATAGAGGTGAGCTACATCAGACACAACCCAAAGATGGCAACTTTGTTCTTTAAGTCATTCACCCCTTTAATAAAAAGGGTATGATCTTGTAAAAACTTTGCCGATATGCAGGAGATATTAACCGTTTGTCCCGCTGTGATCAACAACAGACAATGAGAAGAAATGCAGTGAGGGTGCGCGAGAGATTGGGACAACTGCGCCTATTCATCAAAGGTTCTAATTTATCTCTTGCAGGATAAATAAGACTTATTATTATCTTATTCTTTGCCGCTTGCTCATCAAAGTGTTTAAAATAGCTTTCCTCTTCATGTGAGATAAAAAAAAAAAACCTTTGATGAACAATGAGAAAGGGAAGAAAGTGAGAGTGAGAATCATGGAGGAGAATAAACACTGGCAAATGAGGTCGACTTGAGGATTCAAAGAAGGGTAAATGAGAGCGAGGGGGTTGTCGGAGGCCCAGAGCCGGCACAGATGATTTCCATGCACTTGTAGTCACATTATTATGAGGAGAGGTATAGTTTCCATTTATGAGGTCATTTCTGGGCCAAATTGTAAATTAAGTACCTGCAGGTGAAGATGCTTAAGTATCTGCTAGTCTACTTTCTGTGCACTTTTGATGTAGACTTTTCATCCACAGTGAAGCCATTCTCATGGGAATTTATTAAGTCAGTAAGGCTATGTTCAGAAGCAATCTACCAATTGTGACCCTTCCATTCACTTCTACTGAGATATCCACCAAATCCATAAAACTTAAAGGGGTTATCCACCATAAGGTGATTTTAGTACATACCTGGCAGGCAGTAATGGACATGCTTAGGAAGGATCTTCGCATGCCTTGGGGCTAAATGGCTATGTTGTGAGATTACCATAACACTGTGGATAGCTTTTTGTGAACTTTTATTTCCTGTTTGACTTTTCTTTTTTTGACTACAAATCCCACAATCCCATCTTCCTCCCTCCCACACATCAGCCACCCCACCCATTGAAACACAAATGAGCTGCATCCATTCAAATCAGTGTGGTTTTCAATCAGGGTGCCTACAGCTGTTGCAGATTGATCTCTCTCTCACCAAGCGATCGCTCCACCCATGGAAGCAGACAGGCTCCCTGTCATCAGCTGACTAGTGAGTCAGGTCTCGGCCGCATTGCAAGCTGGGAAAAATCTGAGACAACAGTCATTTTGTATGCTGGTAAAAATAAATATTGGAGTGAAAATCACAGAAGAATTGTGAGAAAACCGTCACACGCAGGTACAGACACTATATTATGAACTGCACTAACTTTACAGCCCCTGTAGCATAGTCAAAAAAAAATAATTCCTGGAATACCCCTTTAACATTTAATAGTGCACATTAAAATGGAAAAAAAAAGGTGCTACCGAGGTGGCAAGTGACATGTCACTCTAAAATAGGGAGTGAAACGCTGACGCGTTTCGAGCAGTCGCTCTTAGTCATGGCACTGACACTATGTCACACTGGGGTTTAAATATCAACTGGAGCAATGCCCGAGCCCACCGCGAGTCAAACTCTCCGCCCCCATGAAACGGGATATGACGTAGCAGACCAGGAACCGGGCAGGTGAAGGCCGAACAGGTGAGAAATGATTACACCTTGCAAGAGTAAATGATCCTGTTCCTAGTCCAGCTATGACCCAAACGTTCAGATGCTGCTAGCGCTATATAAACCACATTACCAGGCTATATGTATGTGACAAAGCGCAGCATAAAATATCTCTTAACACTGTATCGCAATGATAAAGGCATATATACCCATAAAATATTCTTATAATTGGTCTGACGTGACAACTATGTCTATACACATGACAAAGCCATTTGCACAACATGGTCTCTTGACAAGATGACCATATTTTTGTCCATCACATCAGCAAAAAGAATGCATAATGAAAATGCAATAAACGCTTGGTGTGAACAATAATCTATGTAATACACATAACGAAGAAAATCTCTCTAAAGAACTATATAACCTGTAGATGATAATATTCACACTCTCGAATATATAAACTTAAAGGGGATTATCCACCATAAGGTGCTTTTAGTACTTACCTGCCAGAACTGGGTATTTCCTGTTGGATTTTGTTCTCTAAACTACACATCCCACAGTTCCATGCTTGAAAGTTTGAGGTCCCTTTCCTTCCTCCCACACATCAGCCACCTCACCCTTTGAAACACAGTGTTTTCTAATCAGGGGGCCTACAGCTGTTGCAAAATTGAAGCAGGACAGGCTCCCTCTTATCACCTGACTAGTGATGTCAGGTCTCGATGAACTGCAATCAGGGAAATCCTGAGACATGAGTAATTTTGTATGCTGTTAAAAATAAATATATGGGCGATATTCACAGATAGATTGGGAGAAAACCGTCACACACAGGTACAGATACTATATTATGAACTACACTAACTTGTAGCATAGTCAAATAAAAAAAGATCTTGGAATACCCCTTTAACAAGGAGCAATTGGTAGATTGCTGATAATAAGTCTGCAGAACATCTTTGGTGACAATATTTTTCAATACAGCCTTGCTCTGTATGGCTATTGGAAAGATCTTATTTTGGGCCTTGAATAGTGTTGCTCGCGAATATTCGCAATTCGAATTTTATTCGCGAATATCGCATATTGGCGAATTCGCGAATATTCGCGAATATATCGCTATATATTCGTAATTACGAATATTCGTGTTTTTTTATTTTTTCACAGTACACATCACAGTGATCATCCCTCTCTGCTTCCAGCGTATGTGGTGTAAGAAGGCTCTAATACTACTGTGTGAGACTGGCATGCGAATTTTCGTATATGCGAAAATTTGCACATTCTAATTTTCACATATGCGAATTTTCGCATATGTTAATTTTCGCATACGCGACTATTCGCATATGCGAAAATAAAACGGGAATATTACGAATCTGCGAATATTAGCGAATATGACGAATATTCATCCATATATTCGCGAATATTCGCGAATTCGAATATGGCCTATGCCGCTCAACACTAGCCTTGAATGCATGTTGCATTTGGAGATATTGATAGACATTGGTTTGAAGAAGTTGATACTTATCTGGGAGCGGTTGAAAGGTGTTTATCCCATCTGCTGTTATTAAAGGGGTACTCCGGTGGAAAACTTTTTTTTTTTTTTTAAATCAACTGGTGCCAGAAAGTTTAACAGATTTGTAAATTACTTCTATTAAAAAATCTTAATCCTTCCAATACTTATTAGCTGCTGAATACTACAGAGGAAATTATTTTCTTATTGGAACACAGAGCTCTCTGCTGACATCATGACCGCAGTGCTCTCTGCTGACATCTCTGTCCATTTTAGGAACTATCCAGAGCAGCATATGTTTGCTATGGGGATTTTCTCTGGACAGTTCTTAAAATGGACAGAGATGTCAGCAGAGAGCACTGTGCTCGTGATTCAGCAGAGAGATCTGTGTTCCAAAAAGAAAATAATGTCTTCTGTAGTATTCAGCAGCTGATAAGTACTGGAAGGATTCAGATTTTTAAATAGAAGCAATTTACAAATCTGTTTAACTTTCTGGCACCAGTTGATTAAAAAAAAAGTTTTCCACAGGAGTACCCCTTTAAGACAGATATTTTAGTAATACTGCCGCCCTCCATATCTGGCTATCTAGACCAAAAAATAACATTATAAGGTCCCGTAGTGGGAATAAAAAAAATAAAAAAAATTAACAATTGGTCAGAATCAAAATACAAAAGGACCCTTCAAAATGCAAAAAGGTACTAATGTGAACTACAAGCCTTTAAAAAGGTTAAGGTTTTGGTTTAAAAAAAAGTCTTTTAGAATGTGGTGACAAAAAGTGGTTTATTGGCTAAGAAATAACAACTGTATAAATTTGATATTCTTATAATTGTTACAACCCACAGAATACACTAAGTTAAATGAGTAGTCCAGTGCTGAAAACATATCCCCTATCCTAAGAGCGGTCGGACCCCCACGATCTCCTCTACGAGGCCCCGGCAGCCCGTGGGAAGGGGACGTGTTGACCACCGCACAAAGTGGCGGCTTACATGCGCCCTCAATACAACTCTATGGCAGCGCCGAAGTGCTGCCTTCGGCAATCTCCGGCTCTGCCATAGAGTTGCATTGAGGGGGCGTGTCGGCCGCTGCTTCGTACGGTGGTCAACACACGTTATCTGGCTAGTGAGCCGGGGCCCCGTACAGGAGATTGCGGGGGGCCCCATCAGTCGGACCCATCTGTCGGACCCCCCGCAATCTGAAACTTTTTCCCTATCCTTCGGATAGGGGATACGTTTTTCAGCACTGGACTACTCATTTAATCCCATAAAAACAAAACCACTAAACAAATGACTAAACATATTTCTGTTTTTTTTTTTCCATTACTACTCAATAAAATAAAAACTATTCAATGAGAGTAAAGCTCCAAAATAGGAAAAAAAAGAATAACGATAAGCAGATAATCTAATCCAGATAAAGCAAGCCCTGGAAGTATAATGAGCTTGGATATTTGGGATCTCATAGAGTACATGTAGCGTACAGAAGAAATAAGGTGGAGGTTGTTGTCACGATGCCGGCTGGCAGGTAGTGGATCCTCTGTGTCAGAGAGGGATAGCGAGGACCGCGCTAGTGGACCGGTTCTAAGTCACTACTGGTTTTCACCAGAGCCCGCCGCAAAGCGGGATGGTCTTGCTGCGGCGGTAGTGACCAGGTCGTATCCACTAGCAACGGCTCACCTCTCTGACTGCTGATGACAGGCGCGGTACAAGGGAGTAGACAGAAGCAAGGTCGGACGTAGCAGAAGGTCGGGGGCAGGCGGCAAGGTTCGTAGTCAGGGTGGATAGCAGAAGTACTGGTACACAGGCTTTAGACACACAAAACGCTTTCACTAGGCACAAGGGCAACAAGATCCGGCAAGGGAGTGCAAGGGAGGAGACTAGATATAGCCAGGGAACAGGTGGGAGCCAATTAAGCTAATTGGGCCAGGCACCAATCATTGGTGCACTGGCCCTTTAAGTCTCAGGGAGCTGGCGCGCGCGCGCCCTAGAGAGCGGAGCCGCGCGCGCCAGCACACGACAGCAGGGGACGGGAACGGGTAAGTGACTTGGGATGCGATTCGCGAGCGGGCGCGTCCCGCTGTGCGAATCGCATCCCCAACGGCCATGACAGAGCAGCGCTCCCGGTCAGCGGGACTGACCGGGAAGCTGCAGGGAGAAAGACGCCGTGAGCGCTCCGGGGAGGAGCGGGGACCCGGAGCGCTAGGCGTAACAGTACCCCCCCCCTTAGGTCTCCCCTTTTTTTTGTCTGGTGACTGCCTCCCCTGGGATGAGGACACCGGGAAGGAATGGATGGTTTCCTCAATGGCAGGCAGTACAGCAGGAGTAGGAATGGGGAGGGAGGGCAGAGGGTGAAGCTTGGCACGGGGCAGGGAGACACAAGGACGGGAGCCAAGAAGGGACACAGAGGCTTGCCTGATGGGACTGGGAGGGGGGGAGAGGCATTTCCTGTGGAGGGCAGAGTCCTTAATGACCTTAGGGGGACCGGATACAGGAGGAACCACAGGGTCACGGCAGGGAGTACTGGGAGCCGGTTTAAGGCAGTCCTTGGAACAAGAGGAACCCCAACTCTTGATCTCCCCAGTGGACCAGTCCAGGGTTGGGGAATGGTGTTGAAGCCAGGGTAGTCCAAGGAGAATTTCGGAAGTGCAATTGGGAAGGACCAAAAATACAATTTTCTCGTGATGAGGTCCGATGCATATTAGGAGGGGCTCCGTGCGGTAACGCACGGTGCAATCCAACCTGGCTCCGTTGACCGCGGAAATATGGAGTGGCTTGACAAGACGGGTCACCGGAATGCGGAACTTATTCACCAAGGACTCCCGAACAAAATTCCCAGAGGCACCAGAGTCCAGGCAGGCCACGGCTGAGAGGGAAGAGCTGGCTGAAGTAGAAATCCGGACAGGCACCGTGAGACGTGGAGAAGCCGACTTAGCATCAAGAGACGCCACACCCACGAGAGCTGGGTGCGAGCGTGCGTTACCCAGACGTGGAGGACGGACAGGGCAATCCACCAAAAAGTGTTCGGTACTGGCACAGTACAGACAAAGATTCTCTTCCTTACGGCGATTCCTCTCTTCCAGGGTCAGGCGAGACCGATCCACTTGCATGGCTTCCTCGGCGGGAGGCCTAGGCGCAGTTTGCAATGGAGACTGTGGGAGAGGTGTCCAGAGATCGAAGTCTTTTTCCTGGCGGAGCTCTTGATGCCTCTCAGAAAAACGCATGTCAATGCGAGTGGCTAGATGAATGAGTTCATGCAGGTTAGCAGGAGTTTCTCGTGCGGCCAGAACATCTTTAATGTTGCTGGATAGGCCTTTTTTAAAGGTCGCGCAGAGGGCCTCATTATTCCAGGATAGTTCAGAAGCAAGGGTACGGAATTGTATGGCGTACTCGCCAACGGAAGAATTACCCTGGACGAGGTTCAGCAGGGCAGTCTCAGCAGAAGAGGCTCGGGCAGGTTCCTCGAAGAAACTTCGAATTTCCGAGAAGAAGGAGTGTACAGAGGCAGTGATGGGGTCATTGCGGTCCCAGAGCGGTGTGGCCCATGACAGGGCTTTTCCAGAGAGAAGGCTGACTACGAAAGCCACCTTAGACCTTTCAGTGGGAAACTGGTCCGACATCATCTCCAAGTGCAGGGAACATTGCGAAAGAAAGCCACGGCAAAACTTAGAGTCCCCATTAAATTTGTCCGGCAAGGACAGGCGGAGGCTAGGAGTGGCCACTCGCTGCGGAGGAGGTGCAGGAGCTGGCGGAGGAGATGATTGCTGATGAAGTTGCGACTGAAGTTGGTGCACAATGGTGGACACTTCCGACAGCTGGTGGGTTAGATGGGCGATCTGTCGGGCTTGCTGGGCGACCACCGTGGTGATATCAGAGGCAACTGGCAGGGGAACCTCAGCGGGATCCATGGCCGGATCTACTGTCACGATGCCGGCTGGCAGGTAGTGGATCCTCTGTGTCAGAGAGGGATAGCGAGGACCGCGCTAGTGGACCGGTTCTAAGTCACTACTGGTTTTCACCAGAGCCCGCCGCAAAGCGGGATGGTCTTGCTGCGGCGGTAGTGACCAGGTCGTATCCACTAGCAACGGCTCACCTCTCTGACTGCTGATGACAGGCGCGGTACAAGGGAGTAGACAGAAGCAAGGTCGGACGTAGCAGAAGGTCGGGGGCAGGCGGCAAGGTTCGTAGTCAGGGTGGATAGCAGAAGTACTGGTACACAGGCTTTAGACACACAAAACGCTTTCACTAGGCACAAGGGCAACAAGATCCGGCAAGGGAGTGCAAGGGAGGAGACTAGATATAGCCAGGGAACAGGTGGGAGCCAATTAAGCTAATTGGGCCAGGCACCAATCATTGGTGCACTGGCCCTTTAAGTCTCAGGGAGCTGGCGCGCGCGCGCCCTAGAGAGCGGAGCCGCGCGCGCCAGCACACGACAGCAGGGGACGGGAACGGGTAAGTGACCTGGGATGCGATTCGCGAGCGGGCGCGTCCCGCTGTGCGAATCGCATCCCCAACGGCCATGACAGAGCAGCGCTCCCGGTCAGCGGGACTGACCGGGAAGCTGCAGGGAGAAAGACGCCGTGAGCGCTCCGGGGAGGAGCGGGGACCCGGAGCGCTAGGCGTAACAGTTGTGAGCAGTACAGTATATAAAGAGTACAGGTAGAAAGTTGTTCAGTACATGTTGTACACGTAGATATAATGCATGTTTACAGGTAGAGAGCAGTAGACTACATGAAGTACACGTAGACTCTAGTTCAATACATGTCTACCAAGAAAAAAAGAGCTTAACCATGTATTTAGAACAATAAAAAAATGCTTTATTTATATTCCTATTCATATATTTATGTAGTTCAATACATGTAGTACAGATAGATAGAAGTACAGTTTATGTTATAAAGGTAGAGAGCAGTATACTACTTGTACTACCAGTCCACTACAATACAGATAGTTCAGGTAGCCAGCAGAATTGTACATGAAGTACCAGCAGATGGCAGTACAGTGTGTGTGGTACAGGTAGATAGTAGTATAATACATGTACACCAGTACAGTACAGACGGATCAATAGCAGGGATCTGGCAGGGGTCTCCTCCTTCCCCCTCTCCTCCGTCTCTTCACTGTGTGAAGCGATCGGTGGTGAGGGGGGCCTCCTCGGAGGAGGCCACCCGCGGGCACTCAGGATCGGAGCGCTCCGATCCTGAGTTAAACCTGTAGACGCTGGGGTCATTGTGACCGCAGCGTCTATTAGGGTTACAAAGGGAAGGATCTGCAAAAAAATCTGCAAAAAAATAACATTTTAATTTCTGTGGGGTTAATAAATGTCTTTAATGTCATTCTGACTACTTTAAGGGGTGCAGTTTATAAAATGGGTTGATTTATGGGGGTAACATGCAGGCCCCTCAATTCCACTTCAGAACTGAACTGGTCCCTGAAAAATCAGATTTTGCAATTTTCTTGAAAATCTAGAAAATTGCTGCTAAACTTATAAACCTTATAAAATTCTGTAAAAGTAAAAGAATGTTTACCAAATGATGGGAACATAAAGTATAAATATTGTAGACGTGAATTAATCATTAATTTGGTGTGGCATAACTATTTTTCGTACGAGAAAAAAATGTAAAATCTAGAAAAATGCAAATTTTTTTTTTGCTAAATTCTTTTTTTTTTTTTTATACAAAAAACGCTAAATATATCAACAAAATTTACCACTATAAAAGAAATCCCAATCCATCCAGTACTTATCAGCTGCTGTATAATACACAGGAAGTTCTTTTCTTTTTGAATTTCCTTTCTGTCTGACCACAGTGCTCTCTGCTGACACCTCTGTCCATTTTAGGAACTGTCCAGAGTAGGAGCAAATCCCCATAGCAAACCTCTTCTACTCTGGAAAGTTCCTGACATAGACAGAGGTGTCAGCAGAGAGCACTGTGGTCAGACAGAAAAGAAATTAAAAAGAAAATAACTTCCTCTGGAGCATACAGTAGCTGATAAGTACTGGAAGTATTGGGATTTTTTAATAGAGGTAATTTACAAATCTATTCAACTTTCTGGCACAAGTTGATTTAAAAAAGAAATGTTTCCCAGTGGAGTACCCCTTTAAGGTCAAAACAGGCCATTGAGTAAAGGGGTTAATGATATAGAGGATGGTATTAACAGCTCTCTTTCTATCTTTGCAGATGACACCAAGCTTTGTAGCACGGTACAGTCTATAGAGGATGTGTATAAGTTACAAGATGACTTGGATAGACTAAGTGTCTGGGCATCCACTTGGCAAATGAGGTTCAATGTGGATAAATGTAAAGTTATGCATCTGGGTACTAATAACCTGCATGCGTCGTATGTCTTAGGGGGGATTAAACTGGCAGAGTCACTGGTAGAGAAGGATCTGGGTGTACTTGTAGATCATAGACTACAGAATAGCATGCAATGTCAGGCAGCTGCTTTTAAGGCCAGCAGGGTGTTGTCATGAAGAGAAGAGGCATGGACTCCAGGGAAAGGGACATAATACTCCCCCTTTATAAAGCATAGGTTCGGCCTTTCCTTGAATATGCTGTCCAGTTTTGGGCCCCTGTTTATAAAAGGGATGTTATAGAGCTGGAAAGGGTGCAGAGATGCGTGACTAAACTAATATGGGGGATGGAACATCTTAGCTTTGAGGAAAGATTAAAAGAATTACATTTGTCTTGAGAAGAGACATTTAACCTGTTGGGGACGGAGGGCGTCCAGGTACGCCCTTGCGTCCTGGTACTTAAGGAGGGAGGGCTTACCTGTACACCCTCCGTATTTCCGATCACCACCGCTCGCCGGGCGGTGATCGGACTGGGATGACTGCTGATATCTAGCAGAAGGCATCCTGTGGCAATGCCCAGTGGGGTCCTGGGAGCCACCCATGTCGGCGATCGCCACAAATTGCTGATCAATTCAGACCGGCGATTTGCGGCGATTCAGGGCCAATTGAACCACTGGAGTAGGCCCTGGAATGCAGAGGATCGCAATGGAGGGGCACATGACAGGGGGATTATGGCAGGCAAGGAAGGAGTTAATAGGTGGCTATAGGAACATTGAAGGGGTTTAGTGTGAGAAGTAGGAGGAATTTAAGAGGGGTTAAAACTAGGGAGGAAGAGGAGGAGTCAGGCAGTGGCTGCACAGAAGAGAAGATTCCCGCCACCCTCCCTTGGTGGTATCCTGTTCCGTCGCAGCAGTGGATGGGGCAGGAGAAGTATCCGGAGGCATCAGGTACTGTGGATCAGGTGAAAAGTGCGGCGTGGAGGATATACGGTATGGTTCCTGTGGCCATGGGGGCCCAGGGAGGGATGCGAGGCTCCGAAGGTGGTGCTCCCGCGCCAGGTGTTGGTCGGCCAGGAGTAAGAGTAGGAGGCCCCAGAGATTCATGTTGGTGAAATAAAGTGGACGGTGCCTCTGGGTCTTCTCCTGTTAATGTTTTGGGTTCCAAAGAGTTATGTTATTTATGGTTGTTAATGTTTGATGTTCATACAAGTTATATTTATGGCACAATATTTTAATTGTTATTTAATAAAATTGGGGTTTACAGTGAGTTTGCTTCTACAAGTTTGAGCTGGGGCAAATTTTCTGCCGCAGCTCAAACTCCCAGCAGAAAACCCCTGCCTGTGTAAATGTACCCTAAAAATACTACACTACACTAACACAAAATAAAAAGTAAAACACTACATATACATCCCCTTCTCTCCCCCCCCCCAACCAATAAAAATTAAAAACGTCTCATACGGCAGTGTTTCCTAAACGGAGCCTCCAGCTGTTGCAAAACAACAGCTCCCAGTATTGCTGGACAGCCATTGACTGTTCTGGCAGGCTGGGAGTTTTGCAACAGCTGGAGGCACCCTGTTTGGGAAACACTGCTGTAGGGTTTTGGTGGAGACAAGCCCCATCCTTGTATCTGGGTCCGCCCCTATTGCAAATTCCTAATTCAGGCCTCAAATGCGCATGGCACTCTCTCAGTTCAGAGCCTTGTCTTATTTCAAGGAAACAGCTTAGTGCCACATATGCGGTATTTCCGTACTCGGGATAAATTGTGTTACAAATGTTGGGGGGATTTTTCTCCTTTTACCCCTTATGAAAAGGAAAAGTTAGGGGCTACACCTGCATGTGAGTGTAAAAAAATAAAAATGTTTACACTAACATTCTGGTGTTGCCCCATACTTTTCATTTTCACAAGAGGTAAAACACATATGTGGACGTAAAATGCTCTGCGGGCGTACAACATGGCTCAGGAGTGAGAGCGCCATGTACATTTGAGGCCTAAATTGGTGATTTGCACATAGGTGGCTGATAGTTACAGCAGTACTGACATGAATGAAAAAAAAATTAAATAAAATTCCTAACAAATTCTCTCTCCAAAAGCCTAATAGCGCTCCTTCTCTTCTGAGCATTGTAGTTCGCCCGCAGAGCACTTTATATCCACATATGGAGTATTTCCATACTCAGAAGAAATGGGGATACAATTTTTTTTTCTCCAATTTCCCCTTGTGAAAAAGAAAAATTTGGGGTAACACCAGCATTTTATTGAAATTTTTTTTAATTTTACGTCCCAATTTAACAAAATTTTGTCAATCACCTGTGGAGTGTTAAGGCTCACTTTATCCTTGTTATCCTTGAGGGGTGTAGTTTCCAAATTAGTATGTCATGTGTTTTTTTTTTTTTTTTTTACTGTTCTGGCATCATGGGGGCTTCCTAAATGCGACATGCCCACCAAAAACCATTTCAGCAAAATTCGCTCTCCAAAATCCCATTGTCGCTCCTTCCCTTATTAACCCTCTAGTGCACCCACAGAGCACTGTATATCCACATATAAGGTATTTCTTTACTCGAGAGAAAATGAATTACAAGTTTTGGGGGGCCCTTTTACCCCTTGTAAAAATGCTACAATAACATGTTAGTGTAAAAAATGGAAATTTTGATTTTTCTCCTCCATTTTGGGGCTATTCCTGTGAAACCTCTAATGGGTTAACAAACTTTTTGAATGTCATTTTGAATACTTTGAGGGGTGCAGTTTTCATAATGGGGTCCATTATAAGAGATTTCCAACATAAAGACCCTCATATTCACTTCAAAACTTAACTGGACCCTGAAAATTTCAGATTTAGAAATTTTCGCGAAAAATTGGAAAATTGCTGCTATACTTTGAAGCCCTCTAATGTCTTCAAAAAGTTAAAACATGTCAACTTTATGATGCAAACACAAAGTAGGCATATTGTATATGTGAATCAATATGTAATTTATTTGACATGTCCCTTTTCCTTACAAGCAGAGAGCTTCAAAGTTAGAAAAATGCAAAATTTTCAAATTTTTCCTGATATTTTTGAATTTTTCACCAAGAAATAATGCAAGTATTTTCCACTAACATAAAGTAGAATATGTCACAAAAAAACTATCTCTGAATCAAATTTATGAGTAAAAGCATCCCAGAGTTATTAATGCATGAATTGATAGAGGTAAAATTTGAAAAAAATGCTCCCGTCCTTAGGGTCATAATGGGCTCCGTCCCCAGGGGGTTAAGAGGGGGGGGGGGGGGGCGGGGATATGATCAACAAATATAAGTATATAAATGGCCCATATAAAAAATATGGGGAAAAACTGTTCCCGGTTAACCATTTAGGGACTCGGCCCATTTTCCCCTTAAAGAGGTACTCCGGTAGAAAACTTTTTTTTTTTTTTTAAATAAACTGGTGCCAAAAAGTTAAACAGATTTGTAAATTAATTATATTAAAAAATCTCAATCCTTCCATTACTTATTAGCTGCTGAAAACTACAGAGGAAATTATTTTCTTTTTGGAACACAGAGCTCTCTGCTGACATCACGAGCACAGTGCTCTCTGCTGACATCTCTGTCCATCTTAAAAATTGTCCAGAGTAGGAGAAAATCCCCATAGCAAACATATGCTGCTCTGGACAGTTCCTAAAATGGACAGAGATGTCAGCAGAGAGCACTGTGCTCATGATGTCAGCAGAGAGCACTATGTTCCAAAAAGAAAATAATTTCCCCTGTAGTATTTAGCAGCTAATAAGTACTGGAAGGATTAAGATTTTTTAATAGAAGTAATTTACAAATCTGTTTAACTTTCTGGCACCAGTTGATTTAAAAAAAAAAAAAGTTTGGAGTACCCATGGAGTACTCCTTTAACCCCTTAAGGACCAGGCCAATTTTCACTATAGGACCAGAGCGTTTTTTGCACATCTGACCACTTTCACTTTAAATGGGCACTGTCATGAAATAAAAAAAATGATATGTTGTAGTACTTAAGTACTACAGCATATCTCTAATATACTTTAATTAAAAAAAGTGATTTTAAAACAGTTTAAAATCACTTTTAAATTTGGCCACTAGGGGTCGCCCTCCTAGTGGCCGAATGCATTCGGCAGTGACGTCACTAGTGAATTTCGACTCATTGAAGCCTGGCAATAAGTCGGAATTCACTCACTGCAGTGCTCGCTCCCGCGTCAATCAAACAGGAGCGAGCAATGAGAACAGAAGAAGCGCGCATTGGCTCCCCTGCTCCCTGGCCTGCCTCCCGGCATCCCTTCGCTGCTGTCCTGCCCGTCGCTGCCGTTGCTGCACTGTCCTGGTATGTCTGGGGGGGGTTCGGGTAGCGGGGTTCGGGTTGCCCCGCGGCCATGTATTGTTTTTAACACAGGGTGCCTCCAGTTTTTCCCCACTACAACTCCCAGCATGCCCTGACAGCCAATAGATGTCAGGGCAAGCTGGGAGTTGTAGTGGGGAAACAGCTGGAGGCACCCTGTGTAGATGAACTAAGGGCAGAAAAAGGGATGGTGGGAGCTACCCTTTAAGCATTAATAACTCTGGAATGCTTTTACCTATCATTTTGATTCCGAGATTATTTTTTCGTGACATATTCTACTTTAGGTTATTTGTAAAATTTTGTCGATACTTGCATCATTTCTTAGTGAAAAATTCCACAATTTGATGAAAAAATTGAAAATTTTGCATTTTTCTAACTTTGAAGCTCTCTGTTTGTAAGGAAAATAGACATTCTAAAAAAATTATATTTTGAGTCACAAATACAATGGGGGAGATTTATTAAAACCTGTCCAGAGGAAAAGTTGCCCAGTTACCCATAGCAACCAATCAGATTGCTTCTTTAATTTTTAACAAGGCCTCTGCAAAATGAAAGAAGCAATCTGATTGGTTGCTATGGGCAACTGGACAACTTTTCCTTTGCACAGGTTTTGCTAAATCTCCCCCAATATGTCTACTTTATGCTGGCATCATAAAGTTTACATGTTTTTACTTTTGGACGACATCAGAGGGCTTCAAAATTCAGCAGCAATTTTCCAATTTTTCACCAAATTTTCAAAATCGGAATTTTTCATGGACCAGTTCGGGTTTGAAGTGGATTTGAAGGGCCTTCATATTAGAAATACCCCACAAATGACCACATTATAAAAACTGCACCTTCAGTAAGTGTGTTAACCCTTTAGGTGTTTCACAGGAATAGCAGCAAAGTGAAGGAGAAAATGAAAAATCTTCATTTTTTACACTCACATGTTCTTGTAGACCCAGTTATAGAATTTTTACAAGAGGTAAAAGTAAAAAACATCCTCTCAAAATTTGTAACTCAATTTCTCTCAAGTAAGGAAATACCTCATATGTGTATGTCAAGTGTTCGGCGGGCGCAGTAGAGGGCTCAGAAGAGAGGGAGCGACAATGGGATTTTGGAGAGTGAGTTTTTCTGAAATGGTTTTTGGGGGGCATGTCACATTTAGGAAGCCCCTATGGTGCCAGAACAGCAGAAAACCCGACACATGGCATACTATTTTGGAAACTACACCCCTCAAGGTATGTAACAAGGGGTCCAGTGAGCCTTAATACCCCACATGTTTTTGATGACTTTTCGTTAAAGTCGGATGTGTAAATGAAAAAAAATATTTTTTTCACTAAAGTGCAGTTTTTCCCCCCAAATTTACCATTTTTATAAAGGGTAATGGGAGAAAATGCCCCCCCAAAATTTGAAACCCCATATCTTCTGAGTATGGAAATACCCCATGTATGGACGTGAAATGCTCTGCAGGCAGACTACAATGCTCAGAAGAGAAGGAGTCACATTTGGCTTTTGGAAAGCAAATTTAGCTGAAATGTTTTTTTTGGGGGGCATGTCTCATTAAGGAAGCCCCTATGGTGCCAGAACAGCAAACACAAAAAAAAAAAAAAAAAAAAAAAAAAACACATGGCATACTATTTTGGAAACTACACCCCTCAAGGAATGTAACAAGGAGTACAGGGAGCCTTAACACCTCACAGGTATTTCCTGACTTTTTGTTAAAGTTGGATGTGTAAATGAAAAAAAAAATTTTTCACTAAAATGCATTTTTTCCCCCAAATTTTAAATTTTTACAAGGGGTAATAGGAGAAATTACCCCCAAAATTTGTAACCCCATTTCTTCTGAGTATGGAAATACCCCATGTGTGGACGTCTAGTGCTCTGCTGGCGAACTACAATGCTCAAAAGAGGAGGAGCACCATTGAGCTTTGAAAAGGGAATTTGTTTGGAATGGAAGTCAGGGGCCATGTGCGTTTACAAAGACTCCCGTGGTGCCAGAACAGTGGACCCCCCCACATGTGACCCCATTTTGGAAACTACACCCCTCACAGAATTTAATAAGGGGTGCAGTGAGAATTTACACCCCACTGGCGTTTGACAGATCTTTGAAACAGTGGGCTAAGCAAATTAAAAATTAAAATTTTCACGGACCACTGTTCCAAAAATCTGTCAGACCCCTGTGGGGCGTAAATGCTCACTGCACCCCTTATTACATTGCATGAGGGGTGTAGTTTCCAAAATGGGGTCACATGTGGGGGGGGGGGGGGGGTCCACTGTTCTGGTACCATGGGGGTTTTGTAAACACATGTAGCCTTCAATTCCAGACAAATTTTCTCTTCAAAATCCCAATGGCGCTCCTTCTCTTCTGAGCATTGTAGTGCACCCGCAGAGCACTTTACATCCACATATGGGGTATGTTCTTACTCAGAAGAAATGGGGCTACAAATTTTGTGGGGCTTTTTTCCTATTTTCCCTTGTGAAAATGAAAAATTTAGGGTAACACCAGCATTTTAGTGAAAACATTTTTTCTTTCATTTTCCCATCCAACTTTAAGAATATTATTCAAACACCTGTGGGGTGTTCAGGCTCACTATACCCCTTGTTACGTTCCGTGAGGGGTTTAGTTTCCAAAATGGGGTCACATGTGGTTATTTATTTTTTTGTGTTTATGTCAGAACCGCTGTAAAATCAGCCACCCCTGTGCAATCACCAATTTAGGCCTCAAATGTACATGGTGCGCTCTCACTCCTGAGCCTTGTTGTGCGCCCGCCGAGCATTTTACGCCCACATATGGGGTATTTCCGTACTCAGGAGAAATTGCGTTACAAATTTTGTGGGTCTTTTTTTCTTTTACCTCTTGTGAAAATAAAAAGTAAAGGACAACACCAGCATGTTAGTTAGTTACATAGTTAGTATGGTTGAAAAAAGACATACGTCCATCAAGTCCAACCAGGGAATTGAAGTGAAGGGTGTAAGGGGATAAGGGAAAGGGATGTAGTTTTATAATTCTGCATAAGCATTAATGTTATTTTGTTCCAGGAATGTATCTAACCCTGTTTTAAAGCTGTTAATTGTTCCTGCTGTGACCAGTTCCTGAGGTAGACCGTTCCACAAATTCACAGTCCTCACGGTAAAGAAGGCGTGTCGCCCCTTTAGACTAAACCTTTTCTTCTCCAGACGGAGGGAGTGCCCCCTCGTCCTTTGGGGGGGTTTAACCTCGAACAGTTTTTCTCCATATTTTTTGTCTGGGCCATTTATATACTTATATACGTTTATCATATCCCCCCTTAAACGTATCTTCTCAAGACTAAACAATTGTAGCTCCTTTAATCGCTCCACATAGCTAAGATGTTCCATGCCCCATATTAGTTTAGTCGTGCGTCTCTGCACCCTTTCCAACTCCGCAGTGTCCCTTTTATGAACAGGCGACCAAAACTGAACAGCATATTCCAGGTGAGGCCGTACCAATGCTTTATAAAGGGGGAGTATTATGTCCCTGGAGTCCATGCCTCTTTTTATACATGACAATATCCTGTTATATTAGTGTAATTTTATATTTTTTTTTACACTAACTGACTGGTGTAGACCCCAACTTTTCCTTTTCATAAGGGGTAAAAGGAGAAAAAGCCACCAAACTTTGTAGTGCAATTTCTCCTGAGTACGGGAATACCCCATATGTGGCACTAAACTGTTTCCTTGAAATACGACAGGGCTCCGAAGTGAGAGAGCGCCATGCGCATTTGAGGACTAAATTAGGGATTGCATAGGGGTGGACATAGGGGTATTCTACGCCAGTGATTCCCAAACAGGGTGCCCCCAGCTGTTGCTAAACTCCCAGCATGCCTGGACAGTCAGTGGCTGTCCGGAAATGCTGTGAGTTGTTTTGCAACAGCTGGAGACTCCGTTTTGGAAACACTGCCGTACAATACGTTTTTTATTTTATTGAGGGGGACAGTGTAAGGGGTGTATATGTTGTGTTTTACCCTTTATTATGTGTTAGTGTAGTGTAGTGTTTTTAGGGTACATTCACACTAGTGGTGGTTTACAGTGAGCTTACCGCAAGGAGTATGCGCTGTGGCGAAAAATTTGCCGCAGCTCATACTTGAAGCAGGAAACTTACTGTAAACCTGCCTGTGTGAATGTACCCTGTACATTCACATGGGGGGGGGGGGGGGGGGGCAAACCTCCAGCTGTTTCAAAACTACAACTCCCAGCATGTACTGACAGACCGTGCATGCTGGGAGTTGTACTTTTGCAACAGCTGGAGGCACACTGGATGGAAAACCTTCAGTTAGGTTCTGTTACCTAACTCAGTATTTACCAACCAGTGTGCCACCAGCTGTTGCAAAACTACAACTCCCAGCCTGTACTGATCGCCGAAGGGCATGCTGGGAGATGTAGTTATGCAACAGCTGGAGGTAAGCAACAACAACTCCCAGCATGCCGAGACAGCTGTTTGCTGTTTGGGCATGCTGGGATTTGCAGTTTTGCAACATCTGTAGGGATTTAGAGATCTCCAAACTGTGGACCTCCAGCTGTTGCAAAACTACAAATCCCAGCATGCCCAGACAGCAAACTGCTGTTTGGGCATGCTAGGAGTTGCAGTTTTGCAACATTTGGAGGGCCACAGTTAGAGATCACTGCCAGTGATTTCCAAACTGTGGCCCTCCAGCTGTTGCAAAACTACAAATCCCTGCATGCCCAAACATGCTGGGAGTTGTAGTTTTGCAACATCCGGAGGGTTACAGTTTAGAGACCAGTTCTATAGTGGTCTCAAACTGTACCCTCCATATGTTGCTAGGCAACTTACCGGCTTTCGTTGGATCCAGGGAGCCAGCCGCACGACAGCGCCGGACTCCGATCTCCTCCACCGATCGTCGCCCACAGCCTCGCCCGTGGGGTAAGTGGACATCAGCGCCGGTCCTCTGTCGGTTCCCCGTTCTGCCCCGCCTATTGTGGGTGGGCAGAACGGGGAACCCCCCCCCCCCAATCTGCTATTGGTGGTCGCGTCTAGACCACCAATAGCAGGGATAGGAGGGGTGGCACCCCTGCCACTTCCCTTCTATCCCTTCAGGGGGATCTTGGGTGTCTTGGACAACCGCGATCCCCCTTATTTTCCGGGTCACCGGGTCACCATAGACCAGTATGACCAGGAATAGCCGCAAATCGCAAGTATGAATTCACTTGCGATTTGCGGCGATCGCCCACATGGGGGGTCTTTTCCTCCTTCCCTTCTAAAAATTACAACGCGTTCAATTTTGCACCTACAGACCCATATAAGGACTTGTTTTTTGTATCACCAATTGTACTTTGTAATGACATCACTTATTTTATAATATAACCTGCAGCGAAAGCAAAAAAGAAAATTATTTGTGGGGTTAAATAAAAAAACTAAACATTTTGTAACTTTTAGGGCTTCCTTTTCTACACAGTGCACTTTTCAGTTAAAATGACACATTATCTTTATTCTTTAGGTCCATACGGTTACCCAATTTCTGTAGGTTTTATTTTATTTTAATACTGAAAAAAATTATAAACTACATGCACCAAAATTTGTATGTTTAAAATTGGCATCTTCTGACCTCTATAACATTTTTATTTCTCCCCGACTTTTTGATCGCCTTTTATAAAATTTTTTATGGTACATGAAGTGACCAAAAATGCACAATTTTGGACTTTAGTATTTTTTTTACGTGTATGCAATCGACCGTGCGGTTTAGCTAACCTTATATTTTAATAGTTCGGACATTTATGCACGCGGCGATACAGCATATGATTATTTTTATTCTTTATTACATTATTTTATTAAAAATGGGAAAGGGGGGGTGATTTAAACTTTTAATAGGGAAGGGGTTAATGAACTTTTATTTTTACACTTTTTTTTTTTTTTTTTTTGCCCATAGGGGGCTACAGCATGCAATCTTCTGATTGCATACACTGATCAATGCTATGGCATAGCATAGCATTGATCAGTGTTCTCAGCGCTCTGCTGCTCTAGCCTGCTGAGCAGGCATGGAGCAGTAGATCACTGATCTGAGGACAGAGAGACAGGTAAGCACCCTCCCGTTGTCCAGTGAGCTGATCGGGACATCAATCAACTTTGATCACGGCGTCTAAAGGGTTAATGCCGTGCATCAGCCTGATTGGCGGTGCTGGCATTAGCCGTGGGTCCTGGCTGCCCGTAACAACTGGGTTTAACCTGTTCTCCGCTGGTGAGAGCGGTTTAAACCCGATAAACAGACCAGGGCGTACAGGTGCGCCCTGCGTGCTTAAGGACCATGGATGCATAAGAACTGAATTTATGGAACAGTCTACCTCAGGAAGTGGTCACAGCAGAAACAGTTGAAAGCTTTAAAACAGACTTAGATACATCCCTAGAACAAAAATAACATTAATGCTTATGCAGAAATATAATCGTGAAATATAATTTCGACCATACTAACTATGTAACTAGAGGGAAGGACACTACTTACTGCCAGCAAACAACAATACAGTATATCTGGTATAGGTAGAGAGCAATATACTACATGTACTGCCAGTAGAGAGCACTACAGTATAATGCATGTGGATTACAGTATACTACATGTACTGCCAGTAGAGAGCACTACAGTATAATGCATGTGGATTACAGTATACTACATGTACTGCCAGTAGAGAGCACTACAGTATAATGCATGTGGATTACAGTATACTACATGTACTGCCAGTAGAGAGCACTACAGTATAATGCATGTGGATTACAGTATACTACATGTACTGCCAGTAGAGAGCACTACAGTATAATGCATGTGGATTACAGTATACTACATGTACTGCCTGTAGAGAGCACTACAGTCCATGTAATGCAGGTGGATTGCAGTATAGTATTTCTACTGCCAGTAGAGAGCATAACAGTGCAGGTAGTGCTGGTAGCCAGCATGTATTACTAGTAGGCAACAGTGCAGTATATAAAATACAGATAGACAGTGGTTCAGTACATGTAGTTCAGGTAGGTAGGTAGAGAATACTTTATATTTTTTGGACAAAAAAATATTATAATATATTTTTTTGACAAAAATTTGGAGAGCGGTACTGTATATGTATTCCAGGTAGAGTACACTATACTACTTTTACAGTACAGTACAGTGCATGCATTATCTACAACAAGAGATGGGCAGGTGCTGCTACAAATATATTAAAGGGGTATTCCAGTTAAAAACTACTTTTTTCATATGAACTGGCTCCAGAAAGTTAAACAGATTTGTAAATTACTTCTATTAAAAAAATCTTAATTCTACCAGTACTTATCAGCTGATGAAGTTGAGTTGTTCTTTTCTGTCTGACAACAGTGCTCTCTGCTGACACTCTGTCTGTCTCAGAAACTATCCTGAGCAGGAAAGGTTTTCTATGGGGATTTGCTTCTCTTTTGGACAGTTCCTGAGACAGACATAGGTGTCAGCAGAGAGCACTGTTGTCAGATAGAAAAGAACAACTCATCTTCAGCAGCTGATAAGTACTGGTAGAATTAAGATTTTTTAATAGAAGTCATTTACAAATCTGTTTTCCTTCCTGGAGCCAGTTGATATGAAAACAATGTTTTTAACTGGGACACCTCTTTAACCCATTAAAACTGGTGAGACCTCAAGTCTCAAAAAAAGCACAGCAGAACCAACAAAATGAGGAAAATAAAGTGCATTCACACTCAAAACTAAAAAATGCAAAATAGTTTATTTTATTTAATAATATAAAAACAACTAAAAAAACACACTATACAGTATACTATATTGCAGTCCGAAATAAGATGCTCACTCCTATGAGCACCAAATCCCACCAAAAGATATGTCGAAAATTTGGGGGTCAAAATGTTCTGCTTTTCTATTGCACCCCACTGAAGATAATGACAAAATGTGGTGTGTTCCAACCAGGGCTCCTCCTGCTGTTGCAAAACTAAAACTCTGAGCTTGCTGGGAGTTGTAGTTTTGCAACAGCTGGAGACACTCTGGTTGGGAAACACTGACACAATGGATCTTTTGCTTTCTGATCTGTTAAAATCCAACAGTAATGAGCCCTGAACCCTTTCCTGTTGTCATTTTTTTTATTCTATATTGGAATTGTCAACCCTAGTTATGTTGACACATTGAATTGTCATGAGAATTTAGACTGCCTGTACTCATCCCCAGTGACTTGTTACATATACTGTGTCTGCTACAAAACTATAAAATGACCTTGAACTATTTTCTTGACTTACAGCAATACATACAGGTGTAACAGAGCGGAGATGGTCGGATGAAGAATAGGGAAGGTTTTCAATGGCAAGAATTCAATATGGCCTACTTTATTACCTTAAAGATGTTTTATGATATTTATACCATGTCAGACACCGCCATGGATAAACAGCATTGATGACGGGAAAAAAAGACGTTTCCTTTTAGTCTAATCTCTACCAGCTGGCTGCTTTTTCGGCCATATGCGGTTTCCCGAAAGCAGGCAAAAACGTGGTCGACCACGTTTTTGCCTGCGGTCGGGAAACCGCATACGGCCGAAAACGCAGCCGACCGGAGGCTGCGGTTCACTCCGGTCGGCTCATAGACATGCATTAAATACGGTTCCCCTATACGGCTGAGTGCGGGCACCGCGATTAAACCCCGCCCACCCCTCCTCCCAGCCGTATACGGGAACCGTAGTTGAAATCGTAGTGTGAACCCAGCCTTAGGCTGTTTGCAAAGTAATAAAATGATGTTTAGTTTTTTTTACAAGCTTAAATGTCATAGGGGCTATGCCGAGCTGCAGCATGCACGCCTACTCTCTCACCAACCCCTCCCTGCTTGGCTTCCAGCAATGAGCCTTGTACATCAATCATTCAGGGCAGGGGAGGGAAGAGGCATGCATGCTGCAGCTCAGCACTACCTCTTGGGCTCGGAAGGAAAACATGATTTTCCAACTTTGCAAACACCTATCAGCTAACAGACAGGTTTAATTTTTTTTATAACACTATCGAACACATGGAGAAGAAGGAAAGTCGGCACTGCCGCACTCACGATTCTGCCGGAGTAACTGGATCACTGCACCTTCACGTCCAGATGCCACAAATCCGGTGCTCAGTCCGCCATAAGCATAAGCGTAGGGAACTTGAAAGAAGAGATCGCAGACGGCACTCACGGAAACAGCAAGAAGTTTTATTCGGGATCGCTGGTCCACGCAACAACAACGACAGGTAAGTCGACCGGTTTCGCGCTACACAGAGCGCTTACACGTGACCTCTGACATCACTTAACCCTACCCCCTTAAATACATGCACCAAGTAGTACAAAAATAGAAAAATAGAGAACTAGACATTACAGGGTAAAAACATAAAACACATGATAAAGACTGTGCTAAAGAAAATCAAACAAAAAATTTTACGTTTTCCTTCATGTACAGCCCTATGGAAAATAAAATCAGGTCAGCGATACATAAAAATTGGCATATTCTCCAGCAGGATGATATCTTAAGCAAAATACAGCTGAACAAACCATTAATTTCTTTTCGTAGAACTAAGAATATTAGAGATTATATTGTACGAGGTAGATTACAAGATGATACGTCCAAAAACTGGATAGAAAAATCAAAACCACAAGGATGTTTTAAATGTGGACAGTGTAAATTATGTTCGCATATGATACAAACGAAAAGTATACATTTAGGATCACAGAATATAGATATCCATGATTTTGTGACATGTAAATCTACCTATATTGTTTATGCATTAGTTTGCACATGTGGTTTTTACTATATTGGGAAGACCATAAGACCCTTGTATAAAAGAATTAGGGAACATTTTCGCTCACTCAATACTGGAAAAGGCTGCCCAAAAGTAATAGAACATATGAAGTATAAACATAATAATAGAATTGAAGATTTAAAATTCCTTGGATTGAAAACAGTTGCACCCTTAAAATACGGTGGAGATAGACACAAATTATTGTTACAAAAAGAATCAGAAATGATTATACTTACAGACGCCTTAGGACCACTAGGATTAAACCTACGGGAGGATTTAAATGTATTTCCATAGTGCAGGTGTATGTTGTTAGCATAGGATCTATGTTCACACCTAGCGTTTTTAATACTATACCTCCTGATAATGTTATACAGTCTAAGGCGCTGTTATAGCTAATTAGTAAATACTAATGCTAGTCTCTCTATACCACACACCATTTTTGTGCTTTTAACCCTGTAATGTCTAGTTCTCTATTTTTCTATTTTTGTACTACTTGGTGCATGTATTTAAGGGGGTAGGGTTAAGTGATGTCAGAGGTCACCTGTAAGCGCTCTGTGTAGCGCGAAACCGGTCGACTTACCTGTCGTTGTTGTTGCGTGGACCAGCGATCCCGAATAAAACTTCTTGCTGTTTCCGTGAGTGCCGTCTGCGATCTCTTCTTTCAAGTTAATTTTTTTTATCCCCCTATCAGCTATCTGTCCATGCCTGTAGCTCTTATCACTATATAAGCCAAAATAATACTGCCATAAAAGGCCACCTATTACCACCATACAGTGTCAAAATACTTAACAGTATGTAAATAACAATACCTTAAAGAGTACCTGACACCAACAAAAACCTTTTATATAATGTAGATAATAACATTATATGTATATTTGTAATATACATTGGTTAAAAAATGTGTATATTTTTGGATGAAGAAATGCTGTCTCTGCAGCTATTGCATGTGTGTCTCTGTGAGGAGTCCAAATAGAGGAAGTGAGGGCAGGATAAGCAGGGCTGTGTACAGGCTCCTGGCTTGTCAATAATTCTCATGTGTGAGCCCATAGCATGTCTCGGTGCCTCACTGTACAGAGCCCTGCTTGTCCTCAGTGTATAGAGCCCTGCTTGCCCTCAGTGTGTGGTGTCCCGGTACCGTAACCTATCTGGTACCTTCTCTTGGGGGTCCCCATAGCCAGAGTCCCTAGGACGTTGGGGTCCCAATTGTCTAGTTCACCCCTAGTCACCTCTTATCCAGATAGTAACTATCCAGTAACCATTTGGGATTTATGTCTATAGGATTGTATAAATGTAAATAAATAGTTAATTACCTTGCCATAGCGTAGCAGGACCTGCGGGTCATGTGATCAGGAGAACTCTATGGTATTTCTGCTTGAGGACCTTTGGAGGTTACTGTGACGTAGTCAAACCTATCATACTGTGTAAAAGTGAGTGACAGGTGTTCGGAACAATGAGATTAACCCCGCCCCTGCCCATATAAGGGAGCGGTGGCCATCTTCTCGCTCTCTCTTGTTCGCTCTTGTTCCTGTGCAAGCAAGCAAGAAGCATCTGCGCTGCTGAGATCTGTGAGTCTAGGCCTGAACCTTGCGGCGACGGACGATAACTTCTAATTACTGAGTGTATCAATCCCCACGCACTCTGCAGGATCACCAGACCTTATCTATCCCCTAAATCCGGATGGATCTGCAATAACTACCCTTAATTCAGAGACTTTTAATATCACTCAAGGTCCGCAACAATTGTCAGTCATTGAGATCTATAGAGACTGTTTGCATGAGACTGTCATTGTTCATTGGATGTACTGCAAGCACTTAAGTAAGGTTTGTTCAAGTTCATGTTCAAGTACCTTGTGGACCTTCAGTCATTTTACTACATGCACCTATCGTTTGTGGGAAGGGCGGCGATAGGCCGGAGAATTACCTCAGCATACTAGCCCTCAGCCTGGCGTCACGAACTATAGGGTTAACATTAACCCCTTATCTACTACAACATCCCAACTACCATACACCCCCCAAAGGCATACCACAAAGCCTTTTTGGCATTGCACAAACAGGATACGGGTGTGCGCCTGCTACAGTCGCCATTAGTGAAAGTGTACTCCCCCCCAGAAAAGAACTTTATTCATGTACTGTGACTTATACTCTGGAGTAAGGGGTTGCGCACACGGTGCTGTGTGGAGGATGTGCGCATGTAAAGTAAGGGGGAGGTGAACAGTACAGCGGAGTTACAGTTCAGCGCGGGACATCTCTGCCCACGTGATCCAGAGACCCCGCCCACCGAAGATCTCGGTGCCGCGGTGGCCATTTTGTTGGAGTCTAGTGCCAGAAACCAACAAAGAGAGACAGTTCAGCGCGGGAAAAGACGCAGAGTGCGACAACGGGCTGGAAGCTGTAAAGAGCCGGAACAGTACGGGACTTTGAGACACCAGATTGCCGAATTGAAGTCCTATCTAGAATCACTTCAGCTACCGATCAACGCACACAAATTTCAACAAAAAGCTGTTGGGTTTCAAGTCACCGCCCTCAAATTCAAGTTCCAGATCAGAGAACAACTGAGTATCTTCTGGAGACCTGGGATTTCGAGATATATTTAAAGGGCCAGCATACCAAATACAGAAATGTCAGACCCTGCAGCTCCACAGTCCTCATTCGAACAGCAAGGGGGCGATGCCCCAGTGGCCTCACCAATGGGGTCTCCACCCCAAGTTAGGAGGGTGTAACCGCCTTCACCGACACCTTCTACTTCACAAAGACATACTCTACCTGTGATACCAGCAAGACCTCCATCACCGGCGGAGCAAGACCCAGCAAGTCCCCCTCCAGTTTCTCCCTATGTATTGGGAGCCCCTGTTGCTGCACCTGTCTTCTTGGGGAATCCTGTGCTTCCCACCTACAATGGTGACCCTTTTACATTAAGAGACTTTAAAGAAAAGTTCTACAGCCTCTTTGGATTTTATGAACTCCCTCCTCATCAACAGAAACAGCTGCTTCAGGGACAGCTCCAGGGACCCGCCTTGGAAGAACTTCGCACATGGCCAGCGGCTGATAAAGCTACAGTGGGACAGATTTTTGGAGGACTTTCTCAAGTGTTTGAATCTCATTCTCCCTCAGAGGTACGACTCAGACTATATGAATGGCGTCAGAAGCCAGGTGAGACTCTCTGAGCATATGCAGTAGCTTTACAGAGCGCATTAGAGGCGGTACAGAAGTTGGACGGCATCACGCCCGATCAGGGCAATCGAGTACTGATGGACCGTTTTATAGAAGGGCACTGAATAAATGGGACAAGGCCCAACTTAGGATGCTGGCAGTGCAAAATCCCGACATGGCTTTCCCAGCTTTTTAGAGACTTGCGGTTAACCCCTTCCCGCTATTGGACGTATGCATACGTCCAGGCCCACTACATGTTAGCGCAAATGGACGTATGCATACGTCCAAGCGATCTCCTGCTCTGCCGCGGGCAGCGCAGGAGATCGCAGGCGGGACTCAGCTGTCAATCCCAGCCGGAGTCCCACCGCAGCTGCCGGTGCCACGATCGCGCCGGTGCAGGCAGCATTAACCCCATCGATGCCGTGATCAATTCTGATCACGGCATCTATGGTGTTTGCAGGGGGAGCGCTCTCCCCCTGCCCACTAACGGCGGCGCCGCGTTAAAATAAGGGGGATCGAGGATGTCCAAGACACCCTCGGTCCCCCTTGAAGAGATAGGAGTGAGGTGGCAGGGGTGCCACCCCTCCTATCCCTGCTATTGATCGGCGGAGCGACCGACCAATAGCAGACTGGGGGCGGGGGGGGTTAAAGTTCGGTTCCCCCCGCTATGCCCACCCATCGGTGTCCGGGCACAGCGGGGGGAACCGTGTAGTAGCGGCGGCGGTCACTTACGCGGCGGCGGAGCTCCAGATGACGGCGGCGACTGTGATCATGGCGGCGGTGGAGGTGAGTATGGCGCCACGTGTCCAGGAGTCTGTTGCCTAGCAACATCTGCAGGGCGACAGTTTGGAGAGTGGTCTCTAAACTGTGGCCCTCCAGATGTTGCAAAACTACAACTCCACCATGCCATGACAGCTGTTTGCTGTGTTGGCGTGCTGGGAGTTGTAGTTTTGCAAGATTTAGAGGGGTTCAGGCTAGAGATCACTGACAGTGGTCTCTAAACTGTAGCCCTCCAGATGTTACAAAACTACAACTCCCAGCATGCCCAGACAGCAGTTTGCTGTCTTAGCATGCTGAGATTTGTAGTTTTGCAACATCTGGAGGGCCACAGTTTAGAGACCACTTTCAGTGATCTCCAGCCTGAACCCCTCTAAATCTTGCAAAACTACAACTCCCAGCATTCAGGAACAGCAAAATGCTGTCTCGGCATTCTGGGAGTTGTACTTGCGTGCCTCCAGCTGTTGCATAACTACATCTCCCAGCATTCCCTTTGGCAATCCGTACATGCTGAGAGTTGTAGTTCTGCAACAGCTGGAGGCACACTGGTTGGGAAATACCGAGTTAGGTAATAGGTTCTATTACCTAACTCAGTATTTTCCAACCAGTGTGCCTCCAGCTGTTGCAAAACTACAACTCCCAGCATGCACGTTCTGTCAGTGCATGCTAGGAGTTGTAGTTTTGCCCCCCCCTCCCATGTGAATGTACAGGTTACATTTACACTGGCGGCGGATTACAGTGAGTTCCCCGCTTCAAGTTTGAGCTGCGGCAAATTTTCTACAGCAGCTAAAACTCCTAGCGGGATACTCAGTGTAATCTGCCTCCAGTGTGAATGTAGCCTAAAAACACTACACTACACTAACATAAAATAAAGAGTAAAGCACTACATATACACACGTACACTGCCCCCCCTACCACCCCCCCTTCCCCCCCAATAAAAATGAAAAATGTATCCTACAGCAGTGTTTCCAAAACGGAGCCTCCAGCTGTTGCAAAACAAAAACTCCCAGCATTTCCGGACAACCATTGACTGTCCAAGCATGCTGGGAGTTTTGCAACAGCTGGAGGCACCCTGTTTGGGAATCACTGGCTTAGAATACCCCTATGTCCACCCCTATGCGAATCCCTAATTTAGGCCTCAAATGCGCATGGCGCTCTCACTTTGGAGCCCTGTCGTATTTCAAGGCAACAGTTTAGGGTCACATATGGGGTATCGCCGTACTCGGGAGAAATTGCCTAACAAATTTTGGGGGGCTTTTTCTCCTTTTACCCCTTATGAAAAGGTAAAGTTGGGGTCTACACCAGCATGTTAGTGTAAAAAAAAACATTTTTGTACACGAACATACTGGTGTTGCCCCATACTTTTAAATTTCACAGACGGTAAAAGAAAAAAAAACTCCAAAATTTGTAACACAATTTCTCCTGAGTACGGAGATACCCCATATTTGGGCGCAAAGTGTTCTGCGGGCGCACAACAAGGCTCAGAAGGGAGAGTGCACCATGTAAATTTGAGGTCTAAATTGGTGATTTTCACAGGGGTGGCTGATTTTACTGCGGTTCTGACATAAGCGCAAAACAATAAATACCCACATGTGACCCCATTTTGGAAACTGCACCCCTCACAGAATGTAACAAGGGGTATAGTGAGCATTTACACCCCACAGGTGTCTGACAGATCTTTGAAACAGGGGTCTGTGAAAATGAAGAATAACATTTTTAATTTGCACAGCCCACTGTTCCAAAGATCCGTCAAATGCCAGTGGGGTGTAAATTCTCACTGCACCCCTTATTACATTCCGTGAGGGGTGTAGTTTTAAAAATGGGGTCACATGTGGGGGGGTTAACTGTTCTGGCACCACGGGGGGCTTTGTAAATGCACATGGCCAAATTCTCTCACCAAAAGCTCAATGATGCTCCTTCTCTTCGGAGCATTGTAGTTCGCCCCCAGTGCACTTCACGTCCACTTTTGGTAAAAAAAATATATATTTTTTTACATATGCAAAAGTCGTGAAACACCTGTGGGGTATTAAGGTTCACTTTATCCCATGTTACGTTCCTCAAGGGGTCTAGTTTCCAAAATGGTATGCCATGTGTTTTTTTTTTTTGCTGTCCTGGCACCATAGGGGCTTCCTAAATGCGACATGCCCCCAAGCAAAATTTGCTCTCAAAAAGCCAAATATGACTCCTTCTCTTCTGAGCATTGTAGTTCGCCCGTAGTGCACTTCAGGTCAACATATGGGGTACCTCCATACTAAGAAGAGATGGGGTTACACATTTTGGGGGGTATTTTCTGCTATTAACCCTTGCAAAAATGTGAAATTTGGGGGGAAACACACTTTTTTGTGAATATATATATTTTTTTTTACATATGCAAAAGTTGTGAAACACCTGTGGGGTATTAAGGCTCACTTAATTCCTTGTTACGTTCCTCAAGGGGTCTAGTTTCCAAAATGGTATGCCATGTGTTTTTTTTTGCTGTTTTGGCACCATAGGGGCTTCTTAAATGCAACATGCCCCCCAAAAACCATTTCAGAAAAACGTACTCTCCAAAATCCCCTTGTCGCTCCTTCGCTTCTGAGCCCTCTACTGCCCCCGCCGAACAATTTACATAGACATATGAGGTATGTGCTGACTCGAGAGAAATTGGGCTACAAATTCAAGTATACATTTTCTCCTTTTACCCCTTGTAAAAATTCAAAAATTGGGTCTACAAGAACATGCAAGTGTAAAAAATGAAGATTTTGAATTTTCTCCTTCACTTTGCTGCTTTTCCTGTGAAACACCTAAAGGGTTAAAACACTTACTGAATGTCATTTTGAATACTTTGGGGGGTGCAGTTTTTATAATGGGGTCATTTATGGGGTATTTCTAATATGAAGACCCTTCAAATCTACTTCAAACCTGAACTGGTCCATGAAAAATAGCGAGTTTGAAAATTTTGTGAAAAATTGTAAAATTGCTGCTGAACTTTGAAGCCCTTTGATGTCTTCAAAAGTAAAAACATGTCAATTTTATGATGAGAATATAAATTAGACATATTGTATATGTGAATTCAAAAAAAAATATTTGGAATATCCATTTTCCTTACAAGCATAGAGCTTCAAAGTTAGAAAAATGCAAAATTTTCAATTTTTTCATCAAATTTGGGGATTTTTCACCAAGAAAGGATGCAAGTTACCACAAAAATTTACCACTATGTTAAAGTAGAATATGTCACGAAAAAGCAATCTCGGAATCAGATTGATAAGTAAAAGCATTCCAGAGTTATTAATGTTTAAAGTGACAGTGGTCAGATGTGCAAAAAAGGGCTGCGTCCGAGAGGTGAAAATGGGCTGTGTCCTTAAGGGGTTAAAGTAATAGAGTCGGGACCTCAGACAGAAGAAACTAGCGTCCCCGCTCCCGAATCTCCGGGGCCCGCGCCCCAGCGGCCTGTCCCTTCTCAATCTACCCCGCAAACACCTTCTTCTAGCCCTTGGACAGCTGATTTACAAGACATTAAATAGGACATTGAACAGTTAGCCAAGGCCTTCAAAGAAATGGCTGTAAGGCCAAATCCTTCTAGATCTGCAACACCACTACCTAAGAAGGTTGACCCTCGGCCTGTTGGTCCACCTGGTACCCCTCCTGTGAGACCACCTGTGACTCAGAGACCCGTCTGTAGCTATTGTAACAAGAATGGACACTGGAAGAGCCAATGCTGGGCTTTAAACGGGCGTCCCCTGGGGTCGAGGACCGCACCTCAGGAGTAGAGGTTGAAGGGCCAGAATCAACCAGCGACAAGAAGAGACTGTCTATGTATGTAGCTTCTTGTCCTTATGTACATGTGATGATTGAAGGTATCCGGTTACAAGCTCTGATAGATACGGGGTCTCAGGTATCCACTATTCCGCAGGGGTTTTTCTATAAGTACTGGGGCCCAGAAAGGTTGTGCGACCCTCAGGAAGCGGAGTTTAGAGTAATTGCAGGGAACAGGAAACCAGTACCCAGGCATGGTTACTGGGAGCCCACGGTGCAGGTGGGATAACATGTGTTAGGAAGACAGGGTGTGATTGTAACAAATGTTAGGGATGAGGGAGCAGCCGATTTCACTTTAGGCATGAATATTATGAGGCACTGTTTTGATTATATTGTATGTGCACTGCATGCATCTCTCCCTCACCTGTCACCCCCAGGCCGGCGAGCTGTCCAACACCACCTCAAAATCCTCCAAGCAGAACAGAAATTGAACAACATAACTCATAAGGTTGCCTATCCTCTCCCTCGCATCGAAGAATCCTTGACTGCGTTGGGGTCTGCCGCCTACTTTTCCACACTGGATCTGAGGAGCGGCTACTGGCAGGTGCCAACGGCAGAAGAAGATAGAGAGAAGACCGCATTTGTGACCCCTATGGGTCTCTTCGAGTTCAAAAGTATGCCCTTTGGACTGTGCAATGCACAAGCTACTTTCCAACGCCTAATGGTGCGATGCTTGGGGCATCTTAACTTCCAGAGTGTTCTGTTGTATTTAGATGACGTCATTGTCTATTCTCAAACATATCAGGAGCACCTGGATCACCTGAAAGAAGTTTTCCAAGTCCTTATCCGACATGGACTCAAGGTTAAACCTTCCAAATGTCACTTGCTAAAGCCACAAGTGCACTACCCAGGACATGTCGTCAGTGCTCAAGGAGTCCAGCCTGATCCACACAAAGTGAGTGCTGTGAAAGAGTGGCCCACACCCAGGACGGTGCGAGACGTCCGAAGTTTCCTGGGGTTTGCTGGATATTACCGGTGCTTCATCCCCCATTTTGCTCAAATTGCTGGACCCTTGACCGAATTACTGAGAGGGACTGCCCGGGATAATTATATTATACACAGACGCTAGCTTTGAAGGTCTGGGGACGGTCTTAGCTCAAGTGCAAGATGGCAAGGAGAGGGTGATTGCCTATGCCAGCCGGCATCTTCGAGGTGCTGAGAAGAATGATGCTAACTATAGTTCCTTCAAGATGGAGCTCCTGGCCCTGGTTTGGGCTATTACTGAGAAGTTTAAGGACTACCTGGCTGCTAAGTACCGCAGCGGAAAAAACAATGTTAATGCGGATGTACTTTCTTGCATGGCCCCGGGAGAAGCACCTCCTTCTGAAGATGTGTGGGAAGATGTGGAAATGCCTCCCTTCTACCGAAGGTTCGTGAGCCAGAATGCTCTAACTGCCCAGGCGGGTGACGGACCTGAATCTCCCAAAGTCTCTGAAGATCTGTCCACCCAGAAGACACTTCAGGATGAAAGCAGGGTTATCGGGACCTCTTTGACTATTGCCTCCATAAGAAAGTGCCTACTCGGGTGCGCAAGGCCCACGGAGACTTCAAATTGAAGCGGCTGTGGCGGCAGAAGAATCGCCTGTTCCTGCACAAGGGGTTGGTCTACCGAAATTCCCTGGACCCGGTCTCCGGAGACCGCATACACCAGATTGTGGTTCCCAGAAGAGATGCAGCCATGGTCCTGAATGCCTATCATGATCAATCTGGACACTTCGGGGTCCATAAGACAGAGATCACCGTCAGAAGGAGATTCTACTGGATTGGGATGCTAGGAGACATCGAGAAATGGTGTACCGAGTGCTCTGTGTGCAAAGTGATAAAGAACCCCCGGAGGGACGCAAGAGCCCCTTTGCATCCCATCTGTACAGAAAGGCCGAATCAAATTGTTGCTTTGGATCATGTGAAGCTGGCCCCCACTCGATCTGGCTACTGTCATGCTCTAACTATGGTGGATCATTATTCCAAGTGGGTGGTCGTGGTCCCTGTCAAGGATCTTACCGCCAAGACTGCTACTCAGCTCTTCTATCGACATTGGATCCAACCTCTTGGGTGTCCTGAATCAGTCCTCACAGATCGGGGAACCGCCTTTGAAGCCCAGTTGTTCCAGGAACTTTGCCGGTTGCACGATTGCAAGAAGCTCCGGACCACGGCCTACCATCCCCAAGGGAATAGGCTCTGCGAGAGGATCAATCAAGTGTTCATCCAGATGCTCAGAGCAGCCTCTGTCTCAAAGCACGAAGAGTGGCCTCAGCTGTTGCCTGAACTCCTGGAAATTTACAACAACACTGTCCACTGCTCTACGGGGTATACGCCCTTTTTCCTGATGATGGGCCGACACGCCAATTGCCAAATGATCAAACCTTCGGGCTACAGGCACCTTTCAACAATTCTCCTCAAGCTTCCAAAGGTTGGGTGTCTGAGCATCAACGAAGAATTGAAGAAGCCAAGGACATTGTTGAGAAGAAAATGGGTGAAGTTCATGAACGCCAACAGAAAGATTATAATCGACATGCTTCGGCTCAGCCCTTGCAGCTTGGAGATAAAGTGTGGCTCTGAAAATTTCCTAGAACCCATAAATTGGACTCCTTGTGGGAAATAGAGCCATACACCATTACTGCGGTTCCTTATCCTGAAACGGACGTGTACGACATACAAAAAGACGGGTTCGAGCCACAGGTGGTTCACCGGAATAGGATAAACGTGTGCCTGAAAGAAGATATGCTTGGCTCATCTCCTCCTACTCCTCCTGATCCTCCTGCTACTTCCACTCCACCTCCACCAAGGCCCATGAGAGAATATGTGCCGGGGGAAGGGATTCATGCCACTACGTTCCTTTGTTCCCATCTCAGCAGTCTACCATGTATTGGGGAATACCATTACCAGCTCCATCCAGCCAGCCGCCACTGGTTGTACCACCCAATCAGTTGCCAGTAGCTGTTGCTCCCTGTCAACCACCATTGATTGCTACACCTAACATCAGTCCTGCTCCAGTGACTGCTCCAGATAGTGATGCCACTACTCCACTTGTCTTAAGAGAACCCTTCAGTTCAACCGAAGATGTTGCTTCCGTTTCCAGACCTCCAGTTGGTCCCTCGGGGACTGAAGTTCTTGAAGAATCCTCAAGTGAAGGAACTCCTGATGACTCGGAGGTGGTGTTGCGGCGGTCTCAAAGGACTACACAGGGCAAACTACCCATCAGGTACCAGGACTCACATTTAGTAACTGCACACATGGTACCTTTGATAACCCACTTCAATGCTCTGCCAATCACGTTTCAGTACCCTAGATTACTAACTTAAATGTACTACCTCAAGTTTCTCTAGTACATACACCAAAATAAATATCTCACTTAAGAAAACATTTAGGAATTGTAGCATATTGATACCCAATTCCTGCCACTGTTAGGTACACTTCTTCTCCTTCATTGCGTGTGTGAGAGGCTCTGCCTGGCCAGTAGGTGCTCTTTCTAATACAGAATTAAACACGTAATTCTAAGAATAACCTCGTTAGGTTGTTTTGAAAGTTCTCTAGGGATAAGTAGCGTGTAGCCGATAGACCCTAGCAGCCACCCTTACTGTGACTTAGCTTCCGGCTAGCCAGTATAACCTTTTGTGTACTAACAGGTAACTTATTGTTGGCGAATAAAATGTGTGAAATAATAAAAATGTCTAGTCAGCTTGAAACTAAAGGTAAATAGAGCTGTACTAATGTCTAGATAGTCTCATGTATAAAGACTTATACTAATGTTCGGTTTAGCCTCACAGAATGTGTAGAGAGCTAATAGGATGTCTTAGGAGCTAGCAACTGCATGTCAGGTAGCTGCCTAATTGTCTAGTAAGCTTTGGAATGTATAATAAGTTTAATAAAGTTGTCTAGGAAGCTAGAAACTAAAGGATAGATAGCTTCTTCAAATGTCTAGATAGCATTTTTGTCTAGATAGCACCAATGCCTAGATAGATTCTAATTGTCTAGTCCAGATACTAGTAAGAGTATCAAAAGATTGTAAATGTGTTCAATATTTACTTAGGATGTAGCGTGAGTTTATAGAGCATCCTGTCCTTGTCCTAGTCCCTCTGTCTTAGGGGACAGACGTCGAGGTCGACTTATTTTAAGTAAGGGGGTTTGTGGTGTCCCGGTACCGTATCCTATCCGGTACCTTCTATTGTGGGTCCCCATAGCCAGAGTCCCTAGGACGTCGGGGTCCCAGTTGTCTAGTTCACCCCTAGTCACCTCTTATCCAGATAGTAACTATCCAGTAAACATTTGGGATTTATGTCTATAGGATTGTATAAATGTAAATAAATAGTTAATTACCTTGCCATAGCGTAGCAGGACCTGCGGGTCATGTGATCAGGAGAACTCTATAGTATTTCTGCTTGAGGACCTTTGGAGGTTCCTGTGACGTAGTCAAACCTATCATACTGTGTAACAGTGTGTGACAGGTGTTCGGACCAATGAGATTAGCCCCACCCCTGCCCATATAAGGGAGCGGCGGCCATCTTCTCGCTCTCTCTTGTTCCTGTGCAAGCAAGCAAGAAGCATCTGCGCTGCTGAGATCTGTGAGTCTAGGCCTGAACCTTGCGGCGACGGCCGATAACCTCTAATTACTGAGTGTATCAATCCCCACGCACTCTGCAGGATCACCGGACCTTATCTATCCCCTAAATCCAGACAGATCTGCAATAACTACCCTAAATTCAGAGACTTTTAATATCACTCAAGGACAATGGTAGCTTTACTGAGGTTAGACAGGTGGAAAGGTCTATACAGTTCAGCCAGGCTCATTGAGGTGACCAGTGACTTCAGAGACCTTAAGGGCTTGCTGGGACTTGTAGTAGAGGTGGACAGTTTAGTGCAGGCCATGTTGACTAGACAGAGGACTTTGACTTGACTGGCAAGACTGTGACTGTGGCTTACTTGCAGGTTTGTAGCTTGTGGCTGCAGACTGGACTTGAGGCCTCCTATGACTATGGACACACACTTAGTTAAGACTTGACTGGACCCCTATGTCACCTAGTCACTGATACCTCCTGGGTAACAATCACATGACAAATCACATGGTAAACAGTCTAAAAACAAACAAACTGTTCCGAATGACTGTACCAGTGACCAGGTGATCCCAGGGGTGACCTATGGGCTCTCTGCAGTCTCCCCCATATAAGCCCTGGGAGGAGCTAGCTCACTCGCTTTGAGCTCTGCTCTTCTGCTAAGCTGAGGTCCAGTCAAGTCGAGTCCTAGTGTGTGTCCAGAGTCATTGGAGGCCTCAAGTCAAGTCTGCAGCCACAGTCAATTGCAAGTAAGCTACAGTCATAGCTTTGTCAGTCGTCAGTCAAGTCAAGTCAGTCCCTGTCAGCAACTGTCAAGTCAGCGTGGCCTGCATTAAATTGTCCAGTCCTACTACAAGTCATTCAGCCACTATATGGTCTCCTCTTGCTGCTGCCAACTCCAGGCTGTGTCATTCAGCCACTATATGGTCTCCTCATGCTTCTGCCAATTCCAGGCTTTGTCATTCAGCCACTATATGGTCACCTCATGCTGCCTACACCTCCAGGCTGTGTCATTCAGCCACTATATGGTCTCCTCTTGCTGCCACCAACTCCAGGCTGTGCCATTTAGCCACTATATGGTCTCCTCATGCTGCCGCCTCCTCCAGGCTGTGTCATTCAGCCACTATATGGTCTCCTCATGCTACCGCCACCTCCAGGATGTGTCATTCAGCCCCTATATGGTCTCTTCTTGCTGCCGCCAACTCCAGTCTCGTCAGACTGTTGCCAACTCCAGGCAGGGTCATTCAGCCACTACATTGTCTCCTCTTGCTGCCGCCAACTCCAGTCTCGTCAGGCTGTTGCCAACTCCAGGCTGGGCAATTCAGGCACTATATTGTCTCCTCTTGATGCCGCCACCTCCGCGCTGTGTCATTCTGGCGCCATATGGTCTCCTCATACTGATGCCGACTCCAGGCTTTGTCATTGTGCTGCTCGGCGACAGGGATTCTAATAGTGACACCTCTAATCTGCATGTCATACTGAAATAGAAACACAGCACACTCCCTATGCATGTTATGGCAAGTCAAAGTGTTTTACACCCCTATTGAGGCTCTCTGTAGCCCAGATAATAGCTGTTTTGAATAGCGATCGGCCGAATCGAATTTTTCAAAAAATTCGCTAATCTCTAGTAATGTGTATGAGCATGATGTGATAAATATGGTGCTAGTACATGTTGATTTTAAAATCACACTTCGGTACACCACTTTGTACCTCCTCTGTGACTTTGTACCTCCTCTGTGACCTGATGCAACAAAATGTGCGACTTTGTGACAAATCGTGCAACAAATCTCCCATGATAAATTCCTGACCACTGCAAAAAGTTAACCAGACTATGGTGTTTAAAAAAAAGTATCTAAAGCAAAAGTTGCAATGAAAAGCCTCTAAACAGAGACTGTGACAAATCATGGGACTAATCAACACCACAAAAATGGGAAAAACCCATGTGTGTTTAGATAAGGGCATTCGAAGCATTGGGGCCAAAATGCCACTATCTATACATACATGAATCGCCAACAAAGAAATGCCTATACTAATACACAATATTTTTGGATAAAAAACGTCAAACAAAAGTTGTGGTGAATAAAATGAATTGGTGGCTCACACTACAGAAAATAAAAATACAAATGCAGAGGTGACTGCGGGACACGATACCCTACGTGTTAGTGAAATTGACGAATAAATCAAGTAGATGCAGACCTTCTAGGTATTAGTATAACAAAAGAAAGCTGGAATAGATTACAGGCAATATGGCTATTTTTTTTTATAAATGTTTAATGTGCATAAACAATCATAAAATTATCCTACTAACACCATAGCAGGGCCCAGGTGGTCAAAAAAATGCTTATATGTATATCAAAATAAATATGATAATAAATATACTAAGTTAGATATAATGCAGAGTGTTAAAATGTCCGTTAGGGACAACTTCTTGTGCACTAATATTCCAGAAATCCATCCATAATACAGGTAGGTAATGAGAAAGTCATTGGTGGTATAGTGGTGTAGTTAAGTATATTGGTAATCCACAGTTCAGTTTAGGTAAAGGCAGAGAAGGTCGTTGGTGGTATAGTTTAACATAATGGCTCTCATATATATATATATATATATATATATATATATATATATATATACATATATATCTATAGGAGAGCCATTGTTTTAAATTGTTTTAGGGGCCCAAAAAAGCACCAAACAAAAAGTTGTGTCTGTTCCTAGTTTGAAGGATTTCCCTTTACTAAGCACTTACACTAGGGCCAATTTTTTTAGGGAAGATGCAAATATGTTTATGGAACATAACTCCTTGTGGGAAATGGAGCCATACACCATTACTGCGGTTCCTTATCCTGAAACGGACGTGTACGACATACAAAAAGACGGGTTCGAGCCACAGGTGGTTCACCGGAATAGGATAAACGTGTGCCTGAAAGAAGATATGCTTGGCTCATCTCCTCCTACTCCTCCTGATCCTCCTGCTACTTCCACTCCACCTCCACCAAGGCCCATGAGAGAATATGTGCCGGGGGAAGGGATTCATGCCACTACGTTCCTTTGTTCCCATCTCAGCAGTCTACCATGTATTGGGGAATACCATTACCAGCTCCATCCAGCCAGCCGCCACTGGTTGTACCACCCAATCAGTTGCCAGTAGCTGTTGCTCCCTGTCAACCACCATTGATTGCTACACCTAACATCAGTCCTGCTCCAGTGACTGCTCCAGATAGTGATGCCACTACTCCACTTGTCTTAAGAGAACCCCTCAGTTCAACCGAAGATGTTGCTTCCGTTTCCAGACCTCCAGTTGGTCCCTCGGGGACTGAAGGATTGAAGGATTTCCCTTTACTAGGCACTTACACTAGGGCCAATTTTTTTAGGGAAGATGCAAATATGTTTATGGAAGGAAACATGAGGGGAACCTGGAGGAGACCCCTCATAAATACAATAAAAACCCTGGACCCTACAAGCCAACAGTGCTAACTGGTGATTGGTCTGACCCCCAGCTGATCCCACATCTGATCAGTATTCTTCATTTATTTCCTATGAGGAACAGGTGTGTGGTTAATATTCATGAAGCCTCGCATCTAATAGACTGGTCTTCGATTTAAAGCTGTTAGTATCCCACCATAGATAACTCTTAAAGAAGAACTCCAGAATATAAAAATTGTCCCCCATACTGGCGGCAGTGAAAAAATAAAGATGTACATACCTTCCTTCGCTACCCCGGGGCCTTCGGTAACTGGCTCCGGTGTCCGTCACGATCCTCTTCCTGGTTGCCGGTGGTCGGCGAATCATATTGCGCTCAGCCAATCACCAGCCACAGCGAAGTCCTGACTCGGCCAGTGATAGGCTGAGCGGCAGTGTGAGAACGCTTCAAGACACAAAATTCTTCACTACACCGACACCTGCTGCCGGGGCCGAAAACGTCACACTGCCACTCAGCCTATCGCCGGCCGAGACGGGACTTTGCTGTGGCTGGTTATTGGCTGAGTGCAGTATGACTCGCCGACCACCAGCAACCATGAAGAGGATCGTGGCAGAGACCGGAGCCGGTTACCGGAGGCCCCGGGGGAGCAGAGGAAGGTATGTACATCTTTATTTTTTTTACTGCCGGCAGTATGGGGACAGTTTTTATATTCTGGAGTTCTCCTTTAACCACTTAAGGACCTAGGGCGTATGGATACGCCTTGACGTCCTGGTACTTAAGGACCCAGGGCGTATCCATACGCCCGTGGGAATGTCGGTCCCTGCCGCACGTCGGGCCGGGAACAGACTGAAATGCCTGCTGATATCGTTCAGCAAGCATACCACGCAAATGCCCAGAGGGCTCATCAGACCCCCCCATGTCGGCGATTGCGGCAGATCGTTGGTGAATTCAAATTAACGATCTGCCGCGATTCAGTTCATACGGGTCACGTGTGACCCGCTGACCCGAAGATACAAGGTGATCGGGGGTGTACATTACACCCCCTATCACCCACTGTATCTATGGGGAGGTGGCGATTTCGTCACCCCCCCAAGAGCGCTGCTATTGGCTGGATCGTCCAGCCAATAGCAGCCGGCGGGGGAGGGGTTAACTGCATCTTCTTGCAGCTCTGCCCATTAGCTGAGTTTAGTCAGCGGGCAAATCTGCTCGAAGGTACCAGGGACCCCCCATGTGAGGATTGGAGCCCCCTCAGGACCGACGATCCCCCATAGAGCAGGGACAGAACCCCCCCCCCCAGGGAAAGGTAGGAAAAAATAGTGTAAAACAGTAAAATAAAAGTTAAAAAAAAAAATCCCCCCCCCCTGACCCCCTAATAGGTCCCCAAGGGTCTGCCTGAGATTTTTTAGCTTGACTCGGGCCCTATTAGGGGTTCAGGGCGCTGCATTTGGCCCCCCATTTTTTTTTTGCCCGCAGCTTTTTATTTTTGTTCATATAACGGTGTGTGATTTCTAATCACACACCGTTATATATAGTATACACCAAGCACACACACTACATACATCCCCGCCACCCCCCACACACACCCCCTCCCCCCCGCCACCGCCCCCGTAGAAAAAGGCGATGGCTCGCCGGGCATTTTCGGTAGCGGAGGCATAAGCTTTTCTTGCCTCCAACTCCGAATCTGTCAGGGAGGACGATGAAGATCCAACATTTCTGTGTTCTTCATCGTCCTCCTCATCATCTAGTACTTATGATGAGCCCCCTGCACGGCGGCGGAGATGCCGCCAGGCGAGGCCACGCACCCCCCATGAAAGTGCCCCAGTGGCTGGCACTAGTGCGAGTGGTGATGTTGCTCGTACTAGGAGTCCGACCCCCCAGAGGGTTATCAGCCACGGATTCCGGAGTTTGTTGGCGACTCCGGAATCTGGATTGACACGGCTGGGTTCACTGAATTTGACTTTTTCAGTTATTTTTTCAGTGACAGCCTGGTCAATCTCATGGTGGAGCAGACGAATCTGTACACCAGGCAGTTCATCGCCCACCACCCTGATTCTTTTTTGGCCAGGTCCAATGAATGGTACGCCGTCATTGCAGCCGAAATGAGGACATTTTGGGGCCTCGTGCTGCACATGGGCCTGGTCAAAAAGCCAAGTGTCAGGCAGTACTGGAGCGGGGACGTCCTATATCAGACCCCGCTGTACAGTATGGCCATGGCACGGAAGCGGTTCGAGGCCATTCGGAAATGCCTGCATTATGCAGATAATGCGGCATGTCCACCCCGAAGTGATCCCACCTATGACCGGCTTTACAAAGTGAGGCCGGTCATCGATCACTTTGGGGCCAAATTTTTGGAGGCCTATGTACCGCTTAGGGAGCTCTCTGTAGATGAGTCTCTCATCAGTTTTAAGGGGAGACTCATCTTCGGCCAGTATATTCCCTCGAAGCAGGCGCGATATGGCATGAAGCTATATAAACTTTGTGAGAGTACCTCCGGGTACACTCTCAAGTTTAGGGTGTATAAGGGACGAGATTCCCGTATTGAACCCCCAGATTGTTCCCCCACTGTGGGTGTTAGCGGGAAAATCTTTGGGACCTTTTGTACCCATTGCTGGATAAGGGTTACCACGTGTACGTGGACAACTTTTACACCAGCATCCCTCTGTTTACATCCCTTGCCGCCAGATCGACGTCCGCTTGTGGGACCGTGCGGAAGAATCAGAGAGGCCTGCCTCTAAATTTTGTTCAGACACTTATGCCCAAGGGTGAGTCCCATGCCCTTACCCATGAAAACCTGTTGCTGGTCAAGTATAAGGATAAGAGGGATGTCCTTATGCTGACCACTATTCATGGTAACGGCAGCTCACCTGTCCCTGTGCGAGGTGCCACAACACCGGTCCTCAAGCCCGATTGTATTCTGGACTGCAATCGGTATATGGGGGGAGTTGATCTTTCTGATCAAATCCTGAAGCCATATAACGCCATGCGGAAAACACGTGTATGGTACAAGAAAGTTGCGGTCTACTTGGTACAGGTTGCCATGTACAACTCTTTTGTACTGTACCAGAACGCTGGCAACACAGGGACATACCTTCAGTTCCAAGAAAAAGTCCTAAAGGTCCTGATCTTTGCTGACCGGGAAAGAGCAGGCCGGACTTTCCAAGGAACTGAAGTTATAGGTGCCAGGATCATCCCAGGCCAACACTTTCCAGGTGAGGTCCCCCACACTGGAAAGAAGGGACGATCCCAGAAAAAATGCAGAGTGTGTAACAGGAGGGGGATTCGGAAGGACACCACTAGAGATGAGTGAACTTACAATAAATTTGATTTGTCACGAACTTCTCGGCTCGGCAGTTGATGACTTATCCTGGATAAATTAGTTAAGCTTTCAGGTGCTCCGGTGGGCTGGAAAAGGTGGATACAGTCCTAGGAAAGATTCTCCTAGGACTGTATCCACCTTTTCCAGCCCACAGGAGCACATGAAAGCTGAACTCATTTATGCAGGATAAGTCATCAACTGCCGAGCCGAGAAGTTTGTGATGAATCAAATTTACTTTAAGTTCGCTCATCTCAAGACACCACCTATCAATGTGACACTTGCCCTGATCATCCGGGCCTCTGCAATAAAAACTGCTTCAGGGAGTATCACACTTCCATGCAGTACAAAATTTTCCCTTTTCATTTTAATTTTCCATAATTTGACCCCAATGTACCAAGTCCAGAGTACATTCCAAGTTTTAACCCCATAAAACCACTAAATTGCCGTAAAAACTCTCATAAAAAAAATTATAAGACCTCTGGGGGTATTTTTTTCTCTCGGTCATGGGTCACTGAGTCACTATCATTGGGGACTTTTTATGTTGCCTCAAATGCGCAGCACTCTCTCTCCACCTGAGCGGGGTGCGCATTTGAGGCAACAGGTTAGGGACGGCCACACACATCACATTCCCAGAATGATGATTCAGAGCATAGGGTTTGGGGTGGGCATATTTTTTAGTTTTGGCTATGCTCTGGGTCATCATTCTGGGAACATAACCTGTTTTATCCTTTTATGTCCCACTGTACCCCTTGTTAGTTATTAGTGTACCCCATATAATGCCCCTTGAGGGGGGGGGGGGTCCCACTGTTCTGGCTCCATAGGCAGAAGCTCAAGGCCCCTGAGTGCCCTCCTGTTTCTCCGTGACCAGTATGCACTCGGAGATCCGTTTTACGCCCAGATATGAGGTCAGTCCTTTTTCCAAAGAAATATATTTACAAATTAATTTTTTTTTTGCTTTTCTGGCAGTAAATGCGACATGCCCCCCCCCCCCCCCATTAGAAAATGTGACTCCTTCTCTTCTGAGCATTGTAGCTGTCACGATGCCGGCTGGCAGGTAGTGGATCCTCTGTGCCAGAGAGGGATTGGCGTGGACCGTGCTAGTGGACCGGTTCTAAGCCACTACTGGTTTTCACCAGAGCCCGCCGCAAAGCGGGATGGTCTTGCTGCGGCGGTAGTGACCAGGTCGTATCCACTAGCAACGGCTCACCTCTCTGGCTGCTGAAGATAGGCGCGGTACAAGGGAGTAGGCAGAAGCAAGGTCGGACGTAGCAGAAGGTCGGGGCAGGCAGCAAGGATCGTAGTCAGGGGCAACGGCAGAAGGTCTGGAAACACAGGCAAGGAACACACAAGGAACGCTTTCACTGGCACAATGGCAACAAGATCCGGCAAGGGAGTGCAGGGGAAGAGAGGTGATATAGGGAAGTGCACAGGTGAACACACTAATTGGAACCACTGCGCCAATCAGCGGCGCAGTGGCCCTTTAAATCGCAGAGACCCGGCGCGCGCGCGCCCTAGGGAGCGGGGCCGCGCGCGCCGGGACAGGACAGACGGAGAGCGAGTCAGGTACGGGAGCCGGGGTGCGCATCGCGAGCGGGCGCTACCCGCATCGCGAATCGCATCCCGGCTGACAGTGGAATCGCAGCGCCCCGGGTCAGAGGATGTGACCGGAGCGCTGCAGCGGGGAGAGTGAAGCGAGCGCTCCGGGGAGGAGCGGGGACCCGGAGCGCTCGGCGTAACAGTACCCCCCCCCTTGGGTCTCCCCCTCTTCTTAGAGCCTGAGAACCTGAGGAGCAGACTTTTGTCTATGATGTTGTCCTCAGGTTCCCAGGATCTCTCTTCAGGACCACAACCCTCCCAGTCCACTAAAAAAAAAGTTTTCCCTCTGACCTTTTTGGAGGCTAAGATTTCCTTGACAGAGAAGATGTCCGAGGAGCCGGAAACAGGAGTGGGAGGAACAGATTTGGGAGAAAAACGGTTGAGGATGAGTGGTTTGAGAAGAGAGACGTGAAAGGCATTAGGGATACGAAGAGAAGGAGGAAGAAGAAGTTTATAAGAGACAGGATTGATTTGACACAAAATTTTGAAAGGACCAAGATAGCGTGGTCCCAACTTGTAGCTAGGGACACGGAAGCGGACATATTTAGCGGAGAGCCATACCTTGTCTCCAGGGGAAAAAACGGGAGGAGCTCTTCTTTTCTTATCCGCGAACCTCTTCATGCGTGAAGAGGCCTGTAAGAGAGAATTTTGGGTCTCTCTCCATATAATGGAAAGGTCACGAGAAATTTCATCCACAGCGGGCAGACCAGAGGGCAAGGGGGTAGGGAGGGGGGGAAGAGGGTGACGGCCGTACACCACGAAAAATGGGGATTTGGAGGAAGATTCAGAGACCCTGAAGTTATACGAGAATTCGGCCCATGGAAGGAGATCTGCCCAGTCATCCTGGCGGGAGGAAACAAAATGTCGCAAATAATCACCCAAGATCTGGTTAATTCTTTCTACTTGTCCATTGGACTGGGGATGATATGCAGAAGAAAAATTTAATTTAATCTTGAGTTGTTTACAGAGAGCCCTCCAGAATTTAGACACGAATTGGACACCTCTATCCGAGACAATCTGCGTAGGCAACCCGTGAAGACGAAAAATGTGTACAAAAAATTGTTTAGCCAACTGAGGCGCAGAAGGAAGACCAGGAAGAGGGATGAAATGTGCCATTTTGGAGAATCGATCAACGACCACCCAAATAACAGTGTTGCCACGGGAAGGGGGTAAATCAGTAATAAAATCCATACCAATCAGAGACCAAGGCTGTTCGGGGACAGGCAGAGGATGAAGAAAACCAGCGGGCTTCTGGCGAGGAGTCTTATCCCGGGCACAGATAGTGCAGGCTCGCACAAAGTCCACAACATCCGTCTCCAGAGTCGACCACCAATAGAAGCGGGAGATGAGTTGCACAGATTTCTTGATGCCCGCATGACCTGCGAGATGGGAGGAGTGACCCCATTTGAGGATTCCGAGGCGTTGGCGTGGAGAAACAAAGGTCTTTCCTGGAGGAGTCTGCCTGATGGAGGCAGGAGAAGTGGAGATCAGGCAGTCAGGTGGAATGATGTGTTGCGGAGAGAGTTCAACTTCTGAGGCATCCGAGGAACGAGAGAGAGCATCGGCCCTAATGTTCTTATCGGCAGGACGAAAGTGAATCTCAAAATTAAATCGGGCAAAGAACAGAGACCACCGGGCCTGGCGAGGATTCAGCCGTTGGGCAGACTGGAGGTAGGAGAGGTTCTTGTGGTCGGTGTAGATAATAACAGGAAAACTTGATCCCTCCAGCAGATGCCTCCATTCCTCAAGTGCTAGTTTAATGGCTAGTAGCTCTCGATCCCCGATGGAGTAGTTCCTCTCCGCTGGAGAGAAGGTCCTAGAGAAAAAACCACAAGTGACAGCATGCCCGGAAGAATTTTTTTGTAGAAGAACAGCTCCAGCTCCCACTGAGGAGGCATCAACCTCCAGTAGGAAGGGTTTGGAAGGGTCAGGTCTGGAGAGCACGGGAGCTGAAGAAAAGGCAGACTTGAGTCGTTTAAAGGCGTCTTCTGCTTGAGGAGGCCAGGACTTGGGATCAGCATTTTTTTTGGTTAAAGCCACGATAGGAGCCACAATGGTAGAAAAATGTGGAATAAATTGCCTGTAATAATTGGCGAACCCCAAAAAACGTTGGATAGCACGGAGTCCGGAGGGGCGTGGCCAATCTAAGATGGCAGAGAGTTTGTCTGGATCCATCTGTAGTCCCTGGCCAGAGACCAAATATCCTAGAAAAGGAAGAGATTGGCATTCAAACAGACATTTCTCAATTTTGGCATAGAGTTGATTGTCACGAAGTCTCTGAAGAACCATACGGACATGCTGGCGGTGTTCTTCTAGATTGGCAGAAAAAATTAGGATATCGTCCAGATATACAACAACACAGGAGTATAACAGATCACGAAAAATTTCATTGACAAAGTCTTGGAAGACGGCAGGGGCGTTGCACAGGCCAAAGGGCATGACCAGATACTCAAAGTGTCCATCTCTGGTGTTAAATGCCGTTTTCCACTCATCCCCCTCTCTGATGCGGATGAGGTTATAGGCGCCTCTTAAGTCCAATTTAGTAAAGATGTGGGCACCTTGGAGGCGATCAAAGAGTTCAGAGATGAGGGGTAAGGGGTAGCGGTTCTTAACCGTGATTTTATTAAGACCGCGGTAGTCAATGCAAGGACGTAGGGAGCCATCTTTTTTGGACACAAAGAAAAATCCGGCTCCGGCAGGAGAGGAGGATTTACGGATAAAGCCCTTTTTTAGATTCTCCTGGACGTATTCAGACATGGCAAGAGTCTCTGGGGCAGAGAGAGGATAAATTCTGCCCCGGGGTGGAGTAGTGCCCGGGAGGAGGTCGATAGGACAATCATAAGGCCTGTGAGGAGGTAGAGTCTCAGCTTGTTTTTTGCAGAAAACATCCGCGAAGTCCATATAGGCCTTAGGAAGACCGGTTACTGGAGGAACCACAGGGTTACGGCAAGGGTTACTGGGAACCGGTTTTAGACAGTTCTTGGAACAAGAGGACCCCCAACTCTTGATCTCCCCAGTGGACCAATCCAGGGTTGGGGAATGAAGTTGAAGCCAGGGAAGTCCAAGGAGAATTTCCGAGGTGCAATTGGGGAGGACCAAAAGTTCAATCCTCTCGTGATGAGATCCGATGCTCATAAGAAGGGGCTCCGTGCGGAAACGTATGGTACAGTCCAATCTTTCATTATTTACACAATTGATGTAGAGGGGTCTGGCGAGACTGGTCACCGGGATGTTGAACCTGTTGACGAGAGAGGCCAAAATAAAATTTCCTGCAGATCCAGAGTCCAAGAAGGCCACGGTAGAGAAGGAGAAGGCAGAGGCAGACATCCGCACAGGCACAGTAAGACGTGGAGAAGCAGAGTAGACATCAAGGACTGTCTCACCTTTGTGCGGAGTCAGCGTACGTCTTTCCAGGCGGGGAGGACGGATAGGACAATCCCTCAGGAAGTGTTCGGTACTAGCACAGTACAGGCAGAGGTTCTCCATACGGCGTCGTGTCCTCTCTTGAGGTGTCAGGCGAGACCGGTCGACCTGCATAGCCTCCACGGCGGGAGGCACAGGAACAGATTGCAGGGGACCAGAGGAGAGAGGAGCCGAGGAGGAGAAACGCCTCGTGCGAACAGAGTCCATATCTTGGCGGAGTTCCTGACGCCTTTCGGAAAAACGCATGTCAATGCGAGTGGCTAGGTGAATAAGTTCATGGAGATTAGCAGGAATTTCTCGTGCGGCCAGAACATCTTTAATGTTGCTGGATAGGCCTTTTTTGAAGGTCGCGCAGAGGGCCTCATTATTCCAGGACAATTCTGAAGCAAGAGTACGGAATTGTACGGCATACTCGCCAACGGAAGAATTACCCTGGACCAGGTTCAACAGGGCAGTCTCAGCAGAAGAGGCTCGGGCAGGTTCCTCAAAGACACTTCGGATTTCCGAGAAGAAGGAGTGTACAGAGGCAGTGACAGGGTCATTGCGGTCCCAGAGCGGTGTGGCCCATGACAGGGCTTTTCCGGACAGGAGGCTGACTACGAAAGCCACCTTAGACCTTTCAGTGGGAAACAGGTCCGACATCATCTCCAGATGCAGGGAACATTGGGAAAGAAAGCCACGGCAAAACTTAGAGTCCCCATCAAATTTATCCGGCAAGGATAGGCGTAGCCCAGGAGTGGCCACTCGCTGCGGAGGAGGTGCAGGAGCTGGCGGAGGAGATGACTGCTGAAGCTGTGGTAGTAACTGCTGTAGCATAACGGTCAGTTGAGACAGCTGTTGGCCTTGTTGCGCTATCTGTTGTGACTGCTGGGCGACCACCGTGGTGAGGTCAGCGACAACTGGCAGAGGAACTTCAGCGGGATCCATGGCCGGATCTACTGTCACGATGCCGGCTGGCAGGTAGTGGATCCTCTGTGCCAGAGAGGGATTGGCGTGGACCGTGCTAGTGGACCGGTTCTAAGCCACTACTGGTTTTCACCAGAGCCCGCCGCAAAGCGGGATGGTCTTGCTGCGGCGGTAGTGACCAGGTCGTATCCACTAGCAACGGCTCACCTCTCTGGCTGCTGAAGATAGGCGCGGTACAAGGGAGTAGGCAGAAGCAAGGTCGGACGTAGCAGAAGGTCGGGGCAGGCAGCAAGGATCGTAGTCAGGGGCAACGGCAGAAGGTCTGGAAACACAGGCAAGGAACACACAAGGAACGCTTTCACTGGCACAATGGCAACAAGATCCGGCAAGGGAGTGCAGGGGAAGAGAGGTGATATAGGGAAGTGCACAGGTGAACACACTAATTGGAACCACTGCGCCAATCAGCGGCGCAGTGGCCCTTTAAATCGCAGAGACCCGGCGCGCGCGCGCCCTAGGGAGCGGGGCCGCGCGCGCCGGGACAGGACAGACGGAGAGCGAGTCAGGTACGGGAGCCGGGGTGCGCATCGCGAGCGGGCGCTACCCGCATCGCGAATCGCATCCCGGCTGACAGTGGAATCGCAGCGCCCCGGGTCAGAGGATGTGACCGGAGCGCTGCAGCGGGGAGAGTGAAGCGAGCGCTCCGGGGAGGAGCGGGGACCCGGAGCGCTCGGCGTAACAGTAGCGCTCCTGCAGTGCATTTGACATCCACTTATGGTGTACCTCCATACTCAGAAGAGATGGGGTTACAAATTTTGGGGGGTATTGTCTGCTATTAACCCTTGCAAAAATGTGAAATTTGGGGGGAAACACATTTTAGTGAAAAAAAAAATTTTTTTTTACATATGCAAAAGTCGTAAAATCCCTGTGGGGTATTAAGGCTCACTTTATTCCTTGTTACGTTCCTCAAGGGGTCTAGTTTCCAAAATGGTATGCCATGTGGGTGTTTTTTGCTGTTCTGGCACCATAGGGGCTTCCTAAATGCGACATGCTCCCCACCAAAATTTGCTCTCAAAAAGCCAAATATGACTCCTTCTCTTCTGAGCATTGTAGTGCACTTCAGGTCAACTTATGGGGTACCTCCATACTCAGAAGAGATGGGGTTACAAATTTTGGGGGATATTTTCTGCTATTAACCCTTGCAAAAATGTGAAATTTGGGGGGAAACACACATTTTAGTGAAAAAAATATATATTTTTTTTACATATGCAAAAGTCGTGAAACCCCTGTGGGGTATTAAGGCTCACTCTATACCTTGTTACGTTCCTCAAGGGGTCTAGTTTCTAAAATGGTATGCCATGTGTTTTTTTTTTTGCTGTTCTGGCACCATAGGGGCTTCCTAAATGCGGCATGCTCCCCGAGCAAAATTTGCTCTCAAAAAGCCAAATATGACTCCTTATCTTCTGAGCATTGTAGTTCGCCCGTAGTGCACTTCAGGTCAACTTATGGGGTACCTCCATACTCAGAAGAGATGGGGTTACACATTTTGGGGGGTATTTTCTGCTATTAACCCTTGCATAAATGGGAAATTTGAGGGGAAACACACATTTTAGTGAAAAAAAAAATATTTTTTACATATGCAAAAGTTGTGAAACCCCTGCGGTGTATTAAGGCTCACTTTATTCCTTGTTACGTTCCTCAAGGGGTCTAGTTTCCAAAATGGTATGCCATGTGTTTTTTTTGCTATTCTGGCACCATAGGGGCTTCCTAAATGCGACATGCCCCCAGAGCTAAATTTGCTCTCAAAAAGCCAAATATGACTCCTTCTCTTCTGAGCATTGTAGTTCTCCTGTAGTGCACTTCAGATCAACTTATGGGGTACCCCCATACTCAGAAGAGATGGGGTTACAAATTTGGGGGGGGGGGTATTTTCTGCTATTAACCCTTGCAAAAATGTGAAATTTGGGGGGAAACACACATTTTAGTGAAAAAAAATAATATTTTTTTTACATATGCAAAAGTCGTGAAACCCCTGTGGGGTATTAACGCTCACTTTATTCCTTGTTACATTCCTCAAGGGGTCTAGTTTCCAAAATGGTATGCCATGTGGTTTGTTATTGCTGTTCTGGCACCATAGGGGCTTCCTAAATGTGACATGCCCCCCGAGCAAAATTTGCTCTTAAAAAAACCAAATATGACTCCTTCTCTTCTGAGCATTGTAGTTCTCCCGTAGTGCACTTCAGGTCAACTTATGGGGTACCTCCATACTCAGAGGAGATGGGGTTACAAATTTTTTTTTTTGGGGGGGGGGGGTATTTTCTGCTATTAACCCTTGCAAAAATGTGAAATTTGGGGGGAAACACACATTTTAGTGAAAAAAATATATATTTATTTTACATATGCAAAAGTCGTGAAACCCCTGTGGGGTATTAAGGCTCACTTTATTCCTTGTTATGTTCCTCAAGGGGTCTAGTTTCCAAAATGATATGCCATGTGGTTTGTTTTTGCTGTTCTGGCACCATAGGGGCTTCCTAAATGTGACATGCCCCCCGAGCAAAATTTGCTCTAAAAAAAGCCAAATATGACTCCTTCTCTTATGAGCATTGTAGTTCTCCCGTAGTGCACTTCAGGTCAGCTTATGGGGTACCTCCATACTCAGAAGAGATGGGGTTACAAATTTTGGGCGGTATTTTCTGCTATTTACCCTTGCAAAAATGTGAAATTTGGGGGGAAGCACACATTTTAGTGAAAAAAATATATATTTTTTTTACATATGCAAAAGTCGTGAAACCCCTGTGGGGTATTAAGGCTCACTTTATTCCTTGTTACGTTCCTCAAGAGGTCTTGTTTCCAAAATGGTATGCCGTGTGTTTTTTTGCTGTTCTGGCACCATAGGGGCTTCCTAAATGTGACATGCCCCCAAAAAACATTTTTAGAAAAACTCACTCTCCAAGATCCCACTGTCACTCCTTCCCTTATGAGCCCTCTACTGCACCCGCTGAACACTTGACATACGCATATGAGGTATTTCCTTACTCGAGAGAAATTGGGTTACACATTTTAAGAAAATTTCTCTCTTTTTACCCCTTGTAAAAATGCAACATGTGAGTGTAAAAAAATGAAGATTTTTAATTTTCTCCTTCAACTTTCGGCTATTCCTGTGAAACACCAAAAGGGTTAACAAACCTTTTGAATGTCATTTTGAATACTTTGAAGGGTGCAGTTTTTATAATGGGGTAATTTATGGGGTATTTCTAATATGAAGGCCCCTCAAATCCACTTCTAAACAGAAATGGTCCCTGAAAAAATCCGATTTTGAAAATTTTGTGAAAAATTGGAAAATTGCTGCTGAACTTTGAAGCCCTCTGATGTCTTTCAAAAGTAAAAACATGTCAACCTTATGATGCAAACATAAAGTAGACATATTGTATATGTGAATCAATATATAATTTATTTGGAATATTAATTTTCCTTATAAGCAGAGAGCTTCAAAGTAAAAAAAAATGCAAAATTTTCTAATTTTTCATCAAATTTTGGAATTTTTCACCAAGAAATGATACAAGTATCGACAAAATGTTACCGCTAACATAAAGTAGAATATGTCACGAAAAAACAATCTGAATCAGAATGAAAGGTAAAAGCATCCCAGAGTTATTAATGCTTGAAGTGACAGTGGTCAGATGTTAAAAAAATGTCCGGGTCCTTAAGGTATATTTGGGCTGGGTCCTTAAGGGGTTAATACTGTACAGCAGTGGTTTCCGAACTGTGGACCTCCAGCTGTTGAAAAACTACAACTCTCTGCATGCACGGACAGCCAACGGCTGTCCGGGCATGCGGAGAGTTGTAGTTTTAAAATATCTGGAGGTCCACAGTTTGGAGACCACTGCTATACTGCCTAGAAAGCTCAAGCAGCAAGTAGATCCTTCAAGATCCCAATGTGTATAAATATTGTAATATAGAGGACTGTATTTTCTAGTGAGTGGTTGCACTATATTTAAAAAAAATGAGAAATCCCGGCATGAGCAATAGCTGTCCGGGCATGGTGGGAGTTGTAGTTTTAAAACATCTGGAGGTCCGCAGTTTGGAGACCACCACTATACACCAAATAGATCCTTCAAGATTCCATTGTGTATAAATATTGTTATTTAGAAGACGGTATTTTTTAGCAGGTGGTTGCACTATATGACAAAAGGCGAGAAATCTAACGCATCGTGATGTGACAGTGACCACTCGGCTCTGCTACATCTGCATCTGATGTCAATAGAAAGGCATTTCATCAGATCAGGTCTCCAAACTGCAGAGCTCAAGCTGTTGCAAAACTACAACTCCCAGCATGCTGGGAGTTGTAGTTTTGCAACAGCTGGAGGTCCACAGTTTGGCAACCACTGCTTTTCAACATAGAAAGCTCAAGCTTTAAGATCCCAACTTATATATACATTTTATAATTGAGAAGATGGGGGAGATATTCATTAAAACCTGTAAGTTCCCTTACCAAAAACCGATAAGATCCCTTCTTTCATTTTTATCAAGGCCTCTGAAAAATGAAAGAAGCAATCTGATTGGTTGCTATGGGCAACTGATCACCTTTTCCTCTGCTCAGGTTTAGATAAATCTCCCTTGTAATATTTTGTAGCAGGTGGTTGCACTATATGACAAAAAGAAGAGAAATCCTGGCATGATCGGACAGCCGTCAGCTGTCCGGGGCATGCTGGGAGTTGTAGTTTTAAAACATCTGGAGGTCCGCAGTTGGGAGACCACTGCTTTACAGCATAGAAAGCTAAAGCAGCGAATAGATCCTTCAAAATCCCAACAAAATATTGTAAATAATGCACTATATGACAAAAGACGAAAAAATCCCACCCATGCAGCGCCCGTAAGGGTCTATTCACACAGCAGAATTTTGGCACATCTGCACCAATTCCGCTTCTGCATTCATTTGGGGGGGTTTCTGGCTTGTGCGGAATTAGTGCGGAATCTGCATACGGAAATTCAGACGAGTGAATGGGAGCGCGGGATAGAAGTCTATTGGGCTTTAATTCGAGGCGGAATCCGCATGTTGAAATTCTGCCGTGTAAATAGATCCTGATGGGTCATCTGGACTGGTTTTATTTACACGCTTTAGTGCAAATGTTCATAGAAAATATACAGGTGTAGCGGAACAAAATCTGTCATTGGGACAGCGTTGTGAAATGCGCCCATAACGTTCTTTGCTATGTAACGCTACGATGAGAAAGACTACTCGGCTCTGCTACATCTGTAACTGGTGGAAGGACATCTGCATCTGTCATCAATAGGAATGCATTTCATGAGTTGATCCATAGGTCTCCTAATTGCAGATCTCCAGCTGTTGCAAAACTACAACTCCCAGCATGCCCGGACAGCCGTTGGCTGTCCGGGCATACTGGGAGTTGTAGTTTTGCAACAACTGGCGTTCCAGAAACCGATTCTGTAGGAGAAGGAAGGTGAAGGGAAACGAATCATGCGGTTCTTTTATAGTAGTGTGAATAGTCAAATAGCGAAGAAGAGAAGCGTGAGCACAGATAGCAAATGGACTAAGAAAGAAGGAAGACATATCCAGCGTATAAGCTCATAAGGGGTTAAAAAATATATGGACACACACACACAGGACCCTATAGAGGTTCGATCTCTTACCTGCATGGTAACTGGAGATGGAGTAAGTGGAAGGATGCTGCGAGCCCGGAATAGTGTGACAATGGTAACACTGTGCGGTGCCTCCTCTCCGTTCTCAGGCTCTTATCCAAGTCTCCAGGAAAAAAAAAAAAAAAAAGCCTCTTTTGTGTTAACCGTTTGCTCACCACACTCCTTGAACCGTGCCGGCTCATCTTGCTTCATTTATAGACAGTATTCCCACAAGAATGCAACGCAAAAAAAAAGATTAAAACAGATAATTCTCATTCTCTGATAATATTCACTCAGTATTGACTTCACGTTTCCACTGTCAATGTCCTCGGATAGAAAGAAAAGGATGTGGAAATGTGAGTTTGTGGATGACCCGTGGGATGCTTCGCTTGCGCCATATGGCGCGATTATATCCTTATTAGGAACATCAATTTTTTTTTTCGGGCATGCAGATTTACAAAGATTGTCTGCATATTAAGGAAATATGGGCATGTTGACATAGTGTTTTTTTGGCGTAATGTCCTCCTGGAAAAATTTTTAGCATACAGCGGGTGCCGGCAGAACATGGCTACACTAGGACCGCTCGAAAATGCGCCGTCTCCATAGATGGTAATGCATTTCCAAACAGATTTTGCAGAAAGAATTGACATGTCAATTCTTTCTGCAGTGGCCGAAACTGGAATTTCTGTGGCAGATGTTTCTGTTATGAAAATTCTGCAGTGTGCACGGTCCAGGAGAATCCCTTGAAAACAGTAATAATAATAACTATTTATTTGTACAGTACACATAGATTTTGCAGCGATGTACTGTATACTCAAATTGGTCCCTGTGCCCACTGGGGCTCACAATTAGAGATGAGCGAATTGAATCTGACGAATCAGAATTCATTATGAATTTCATGAAAAATTTGATTCGTAACGAATGCGAATATTGCCGCGATTCAAACTCCATTTAGTGCGGTCCAGGCTCCAAGGCATCTAAAATGGCGGATCCACATGTGAAGATATGGGGCAAGGAATCCTGGGAAGGCGGGAACAAGGGTAGGCGGGATGACCCTGAATCACATGCAGGATGCAGCCTATAAGCAGCCAGTCACCCCTGTGATGTCACAACCGTATATAATCGTCAGCCATATTGCGGCCAGTCACTTCACCCTTACACTGCAGAGAGATAAATAGGGACAGACAGTGTTGTGTGCTACACAGAAAAGCTTTTTCCAGCAGCAATTTACCTCCTAGTGAAGTCAGCGTTCTGTTGGACAGAGAGCAGTTTGTTTGTCACAGAAAAGCATTCTTACTGCAGCGATCCACCTCCCAGTCACTGTCTACAGCATTCTATTATAGAGAGGATCAGAGAACAGTGTGTTGCACAGAAGAATAGCAGCGATTCAGCTCAAGCACAAATCCTGCCTAGAAGCACTGATAGGAAAAGGAAATGAGATTGAGAAATGCAATTTTGGCTGTAGTACACAGCGACTGTGTGCTGCAGCACTGGTGTCTACTGCTGGTGTTGTGCACAAAAACTTTTTTAAGCGTACTGTAGCACATTTTTCTGCCCTCATAAGTGCATACCGCATATGTACATCTAAGTGTTGTACCATTTTTTTTCTGATAAAGTCTCAAGGGCCTAGTTACTGTGAAAGGGCAGCCAAAAGTACTCACCGGCTTTTGTTGTACACATACTTTTTTTAAGCGTCCTGTAGCACACTTTTCTGCCCTCATAAGTGCATACCACATACATACATCTAAGTGTTGTACCATTTTGTTCCTGATAAAGTCTTAAGGGCCTAGTTACTGTAAAAGGACAGCCAAAAGTACACATCTGCTGCTGTTCTAGACAAATACTGTTTTAAGCGTAGTGAAGCTTATTGTACTCCCCTCATATACACACTTAGTATGTCAGGCAGAGCTGTGCACAGAGGAGTGTCAGAGGTCTAAGTTCATCATGCACAGGCAGAGGTGGCAGCAGACTAGGGGCGAGGGGCAGCAAGAGTCACAGCAAGAGGCCTGATCTCCCAGTATCAGCTAGCGGTCGTGTCTCGACCAGCAACCCATCTGCAGTCATCGATTGGTTAACACGGTCATCCACTTCATCGCCATTGACATCTGATACCCCCAGTCAACAGTGGGTGGGTTCCTCCCATTGCCTCTGTCCTATGCTGTTCCCTCCCCTAAAGAAGTATATTATGCTGTGGGTTCAGCTCCACTATTCAGTGAAGACGATCTAATAGAGGACAGTCAGCAGCTACTGCCCCGCCAAGAAGTGGAGGAGACATCCGCCACTTCCTCCACTAGTCGGGAAAGTAGAGATGAGGAGAGTGGCGTGGGAGGTGGTGTTGCAAGTGTTCAGGCTCCTTAAGCAGACACTGTTGAGGAACCTAAGGAGGACATTAGTGACGTGCAGATACAACTCAATGATGATGAAGACGATCGCACTTGGGAGCCGGGTGCAGAAGGAGCTTCATCATAATCAGGAGAAGTGGGTTGCAGGTTGTGCGTGAGGCAGCAGCTGAGCCAGCAAGGTGGTAGCATGGTTGGGAGTCAGCATGGTGACAGAAGTGGAAAGTCTGAAGCCAAATGTGCCTGGGGTAAACCACCTGCTTCGCTGCAGCCTACCTTTACGGGAGGTAGTGAAACAGGGGTTCCTTGAGATGGCAGCAGTTGCAGTCATCATGCACAGTGGGAAAATCAGCTACTCGGCGGTGTGGCAGTTTTTCATCAAGCATCCAGAGGAGGTTAACATAGCCACATGCAAGATGTGTCGGCAGAAGGTGAAGCGTGGCCAGGGTCCCAATGCTGGCACCACGACCCTGCGCCAACATATGTTGCCCCACCATATAGCGGCCTGGGAGAACCTCGACCACCTCAGCTGAAAGGAGCTGTGTCATACCCTCCTTCTGTCACTCCAGATGCTCCTGCGCCCACTCATCCAATGGCGCAGAAGTTGAATGTGCTCCTGTCCTAATTGCTGGTGCTGCAGTCCCTCCCTTTTCAAGTGGTGTACTCTGCACCTTTCAGAGAACTGATGGCTTGTGCCGAGCCGAGGTGAAGAGCCCCAAGCTGTCATTTATTTGCCAAGAAGGCAGTACCAGCCCTGCATAATTTTGTGGAAGAGAAGGAAGGCCAGTCCTTGAGGCTGTCGGTGTGTACCAAAATGCATGGCAGCACCGATGTCTGGAGCTGTAACTATGTTCAGGACAATACATGTCCTTTATGGTCCACTGGGTGAATGTGGTTCCTGCACAGCGACAACACCAACTTGGAAAGGTCACGTAACTTCCTCTTCCACACTCTCAGGCCGTTGGTTCTGTGACAGTGTGTGACTCCGCCTCCTCATCCTCCACCATGTCCTCAGCCTCCACTGCTCAGACAAGTCTCGTGTGTGCAGGGCACGGTGGTGTCACGCTGTTCTTGGCTTGTATGGTTTGCCTTGGCGAACGGAGTCACACAGGGGAGGAATTGCTAAAAGTCAATCATAAAGAAATCAGAGCATGGCTTACTCCACGAAAACTGGAAATGGGAACCATGGTGACTGACAACGGGAAGAACATCTTGTCTGTGGTGCGAAAAGAAAGCCTGAGATATGCGCCCTGCATGGCACACGTGTTCAATCTGGTTGTCAAGCGGTTCCTGAAGTGTTCCCCCCATTTGCAAGACATCCTAACAATGGGAAAGAAACTTTGCATGCACTTCAGCCACTTGTACACCACAAAGCACACCCTCCTTGAGCTGCAGCATCAGTATGGTATCTCCCAACATAGTCTGATTTGCAACATTGCCACAGGTTGGAATTCCACCCTCCATGTGTTGGTCCGACTATACAAACAGAGAAAAGCCATCACCGATTTCTTGATGATACAGGCAGATAGGGGTACTCCCCTGTGTAACTTCAATGTGAACCAGTGGCAGCTCATACATGACACCTGTGTTTGCTCAGGCCCTTTGAGGAAGCCACATTATTAGTCAGTCACCAGGATTACGGGTTGAACGTCATTCCACTGCTTAATTTCCTACAACACATGTTGGAAACAATGGCTGGTCAGGGCACTGGAGACGTGATGCCTACATCTCACGGCCACATGAGCCCTGTGGGGGCTGCACTGGAGGAGGAGGGGGAGGGGCAAAGTGGAGCACAGTTTAGGTTTTGTGAAATGGGCGGTTTTTCTAGTCATCTGACAGGAGAGGAGGAGCAGGAGAAACTAGAGGAGCTAGAGGATTATGAGAAAGGTGAGACAGAGGAGCCAGACACACCGTGGCAGTATGCAGTGGAGATGGAGGCAGGGAGTTCCTCGGAGTCACTTGCACAAATGGCAAGATGCATGCTCAGTTGCTTGCATAGTGACCGCCGAATTGTCACCATTCGGAAGCAGGATGACTTCTGGGTCTCCACCTTATTGGACCCTCGCTTCTGGCACCTAATGGGTGCTTTTTTACAACCACTGAGAGGGAGGATAAACTGACCTACTACAGAGACATCCAACATTGTCAGTTGGCCGATGCCTATTGGCACCATCATCCATCCTCTCGCAGGTCTGACTCGGGGGGCCCTCTACACTCACCTTCCACTGCCATGGCTGCTGGGGAGGAGTGGGGTGGCAGGAGCATATCAAGCTCCATCAGCAGCAGCCTGAGTCTACAGTCGCTGATGAGTACCTTTCTTCACCCGCATGGTAAAGCAACTCATCAGCAGCAGGTAGACCTGGAGCAGGACCTGAACCAGCAGGTGGTGGCATACCTTGACATGCCCATTACAACACACCTTGAAGATCTGCTGGACTTCTGGGCAGCCAAACTTGATTTGTGGTCACAACTTGCAGAGTTTGTCCTGGAAAAGCTGTCCTGCCCAGCCAGTAGTGTGCCATCAGAGCGGGTGTTTAGTGCAGTGGGGGCCTTAGTCACCCCAAGGAGAACTCGTCTGTCCACAAAAAATGTGGAGAGACTGACCTTTGTGAAGATGAATCAGGCATGGATCAGCCAGGATTTCCACCCACCAATGCCTGATGCTTCAGAGTAGATTGACCATGGTGCCACACCAACACTTCACAAATATTGATAGTGATTTAAGGCGCTGCTCTCCAGTTACAAACATTTCTTCGCATCAGACCATTTTTCACCCACCTTCGTCACCGGGTACATGTATTGCCACCCACAGCACCTCTCTTTTTTCGGTCACTTTCAGGACTCCTGATGCTGCTGCTGCCATCTCCAGGCTGTCTCATTCAGCCACTATATTTTCTTCTCATGCTGCCGCCTACTCCAGGCTGTGCCATTCAGCCACAATATGTTCTCCTCATGCTGTCGCCAACTCCAGGCTGTGCCATTTAGCCACTAAATGGTCTCCTCATGCTTCTACCACGTCCAGGCTGTGTCATTCAGCCACTATATGGTCTCCTCTTGCTGCTGCAAACTCCAGGCTGTGTCATTCAGCCACTATATGTTCTCCTCATGCTGCCGCCATCTCCACGCTGCATCATTCAGCCACTATATGTTCTACTCATGTTTCCGCCAACCCCAGGCTGTGCCATTCAGCCACTATGTGGTCTCCTCATGCTGCCGCCACCTCCACGCTTTGTCATTCAGCAACTATATGTTCTATTCATTCTGCCGCCAACTCCAGGCTTTGCCATTTAGACACTACATTGTCTCCTCATGCTGCTGCCAACTCCAGGCTGTGCCATTCAGCGACTATATGTTCTCCTCATGCTGCTGCCAACTCCAGGCTGTGCCATTAGCCACTGCATGATCTCCTCATGCTGCCACCACCTCTAGGCGGTGTCATTCAGCCACTTTATGGTCTCCTCTTGCTACCGCAAACTCCAGGCTGTGTCATACAGCCTTTATATAGTTTACTCATACTGCTGTGCCTGGGACATTACTTTAAAATGTTTATGGTAGCACTAGCTACCATAAATCGTTTATTTAAATTTGAAAATTCATCTTTTAATCTTTGGGATTGTGAAGCCCTATTGTCTCCTCATGTTGCTGCCAGCTCCAGGCTTTGTTATTCAGCCACTATATGGTTTACTCATGCTACTGGGCCTGGAACTTTACCTAAAAGTTTTTATGGTAGCACTAGCTACCATAAAACTTCTATTCAAATTAGAAAATTCCTCTTTTAATCTGAGGGATTGTGAGGCCCTATTGTCTCCTCATGCTGCCGCCAGCTCCAGGCTGTGTCATTTAGCTACTTTATGGTCTCCTCTTGCTGCCGACAATTCCAGGCTGTGTCATTCTGCCAGATGATGGTCTCCTCTTGCTGCTGACACCTTTAGGCTCTGTCATTGTGCCACCATGTGACTCCTTGTTAGATTGGGTTTTGTGGTCATACACTATTAGTTCAAAGTAAACCATGGGACATTAAACTTGGGAATCTAATATAAATCTTAAATTTAAAAAAATCGATGTAATCTTTTCAAGGCTGAGGCCCTATGGTCGTCGACATCACATTACCTGTGGAATTATCACAAGAATCCAATTAAACAGCTTGGAGTGATAACAATAAACCATAACTGATTAAATGAAACATTCACACTTTCACAGTCAGGGGGGCGCTGAGAGGCATGGGCTGGAACAGGTGGTATCTCCCCTGGCGGAGGACGGCCAGCTCTATGCTCACCAGAATGGATAATCACATTTTTTTTTATAAATTTGATTTAAATTAAATAAAAATTACACAAAAAATCTGCCACATATCGATGCTCTGCGGCTGTGGTTCTAATAGCGATGCCTGTAATCTGCATGTCATACTGAATAACAGTATTATTTCAATAACACAGCACACTCCCTATGCGTGTTAGGACTAGGCAAAGTATTCTACACCCCTATTGAGCCTCTCTGTAGGCCAGAAATAGTTGTTTTTAACCCCTTAAGGACGAAGCCCATTTTGGCCTGTAGGACGCAGAAAATTTTTTCATTTCATTTAATTTAATTTAATTTCATTAATGCGCAAATTATTATTGGGGTTTATTCTTGTGGTTTAGGAATATTAAAACCACATGAGCTAAAAAAAACTTATGTAACTGTATACACACAAACGTTATATGTATATATATATATATATATATATATATATATATATATATACAGTATATATTTATTCATATATTCTTTTTGGAAACAGTGGGTAGGACCTTTTTTTTGTTTGGCAAAAAAACTAGTCTAAACTGCAACCGTGCCAAACTATACAAAACCAGATCCACTTTTGCAGTACGGTTTCTCAATGCAGGTTTTGGACACTGTTACAAATATGGTTCTTTATGGTTTAAGATTGCATAGATTATGCTGTCGCGGTTGTTTGAATGCACCCTAAGTGATTGATCAGGTGTAAATGTAGCAGAGCTGAAGGTGGTACACAGAGTTGCAGGTAAAACACAATGTAATATTCTGTGGAGAGAGAAAAGCTACCTGGCACTGCTGCGTGTCAAACCTCTTCAATAGACGGCAGCCGCTCTGTACATTTGCAGGTGGTGGCGGTGCAAAAGCAGAAAGAAGAAAAAAGTGCACTCACCACATTACATGCTTCATTTGTGTTGTTTATTGGAATAATCCAAATACAGAGACAGCGGTGCAGGGGGACGACAGAAGAGGGAGGTGTTCTCGGGCTACGGAACCACCTCATGCTGCATGCGCTTCATGAGGCAACTACACAAAGGGGCCTTATGAAGCGCATGTAGCCCGAGATGGTTCCGTAGCCCGAGAACACCTTCCTCCTTTGTCTTCTCCCTGCACCGCTGTCTCTGTATTTGGATTATTCCAATAGACAACACAGTTGAAGCATGAAACGTGGTGAGTGCACTTATCTTCTTTGATGTACCCAACATAATATTCTGTCTCAATAGATGACAATGCATTTCAGAGCAAATTCTGCCGAGTGGACATGTCCGTACTTTTGGTGAAGTCTGGGGTCTGTAAATTCCATAGTGTGAATGGTGCAGCAGAATCCCACGTAGAACAATAGGAGGCTGCTGCACCCTAGTTGAAATCCTGGTTGGAAAATCCGTGGTGTGAACCTTTATCGCAGTGTTTTCCAAACAGTGTGTCTCCAGCTGTTGCACAACTACAACTCCCAGCATGCCTGCACAGCCAAAGGCAAAGAGTAGGGCCAAAAAGAGAACCCGGGAATGGACAGAATGTGAATGAAAGGGTGCATGACAGGGGGCATTTCTATAGCACGTAGGCAGAGGGGTCAAGTGTAGGTCAGTAAGGGGAGTGGGAGGGGTTTTAAGGAAGCTGATAAGAGGGGTCAGCAGGAGGGGAGGGGGTCAGTTGTGAGAGAACACAGAGAAGGAAAGTTGTTGTTCCTTACCTGAAGATGCCTGAGCTGGAGTCCATTCTGCAGCGAGTGCGGGCGGAGGCCCTGGTGCGCGGGCCAGGGTGGCTGGAGGCACCGCTTTTCGGTTCCGACAGGGGGGCCCCGAGCGGTTTGGGGTCCCAGCACTCCAGCACCCGCAGGTCTCGCCCGCCAATGCGCCTCAGTCCCGAAGTTATCCCCCGCATCCGTCGGCACCATGGGAGCCCCGTCCGGGACCCTCCTGCTGCTCCCGCTGCCGCTTCCAGCCCGAGCGATGGCGGGGCGATGGGGAGGAATCCCGCTGGTGGCCAGCGGGGGGCGGCTTCCGGACGACGGTCCTCGGCTGCTCCTGCCCGGGAGAGCCGAGTAGATGTGAGGTCCAGCACGGTTTCACCCTGTGCTGAGGTTCCGAGCGCTAGGGGAGCCCGGCAGTCGAGACGGAGGCGGAGCACCTCTCCTGTGGCCCGTCAGGGAGCACGCGAGGAGACTACGGCGGCCGAAGTGGAGGATACCGGGACTTCCGGCGACGCTGGGGCCTCTTCCGGTTGGGATGGCCGGCAGCCTGCGTTGAGGAGGCAGTCTTCGGGGACTGCAGCGCTGCAGAGTGAAGGCCGGGGGGGGGGGGGGGGCCTGAGGGCATCGGAGTGGAGTGTGGGAGAGGTGTCCAGTGACGGGGAGGAGGGGGTTCAGTCTCCTCCCGCCCTTGTGCCCGTTGCAGCAGAATCTTTCTTGTCCAGGAGTCGGCGCCCACGGTCTGCAGTGAGGAGTGTGGTGGGCACGCCTGCCCTGTCTGTGGACTGCGGGTCATCTTTCCAGGAGTCGTCATCCGGATCTTCCGTTCGGGACTGTCCCAGTCGGGGAGGCTCGGTGAGTGGAACACCGATTCTTTGGGGGGTGGGGGGGTGGGTTGGGGGTGATGGGGGGAGATTGTTGTGGGATGGTTTGTGTGGTCTACTGCAGGAGGTTAAGGGTTTGCTGCAGGACAGGTCAGCGGTGGGGGGGGGGGCTTCTCCGGTAAAGATCTGGGGGGCAGGCAGTTTGGGGGGGAGTGGGCCCCGACAGGGGTCCGGGGGAGCCTCGGCCTGTGGCCCAGCGCTGGCCGGAGGGGGGGTACAGGGGGTGGCCTCCGGTAGTGGTCCGGGGGAGGTGGCGGCGGGCCCAGTGGGGTAGGAGGGGGGGGCTCAGGGGGGGGGGGTTCTGTGCCAGGGGCCTCGGCGACCCCTGCAGCTAGAGACAAGAAGGTGGACGACGTGCGGCTGGCGGATGCGGCAAAGGGCTAGGTTTATGTCTTTTTGAGGGTCCGCTGGGGGCTCATCTGAAGGCGGATGTGAGGGAGAAAATATGGAAGGACGAGTATGTGGAGATTTTCTCCTTATTGCTGTTAGAAAAATTGAATTTGGACAGGGGTAGACCGGATGAGTTGAAAAAGGAGGAGGAGGAGCGCAGGAGGTATGGGTTGATACCTCATACTTTCTCCAATTGGCTGCAGGCCTTTGCCATATTGGCTAGTGTGGTGGGTGAAAAGGCGCCTGAGCATTGCTCGGGGCTGTTTTGTTATATGGACTCGGTGGGTGAGGCGTACCGGGTATATGGCGGTACCGCTTGGTTGCGGTACGACGAGCAGTTCCGGCAGCTGAAGGCGGTGCGGCCGTCGCTGAGGTAGGGTCACAAAGACATTGGTCTTTGGATGAAGCTGATGGTGGTGCCAAAAGGGTGTGGCCAGTCCTTCCGGACGGAGCCGGTGTGTCGGGTGCAGGTTCCGGACGGCCGGCGGGGGCAGGGAAGGGTTGCTGTTGGCAATTCAACGAGGGGCAGTGCCGCTTTGGCGACGGATGCCGCTTCAAGCATGAGTGCTCCGGTTGCGGCGGTGCCCATAGTTTGTCTCGGTGCTTCAAAAAGGGGAAGGGTCGAGGACAGGAGGTTGATCGCAAGGGGGCACACGCCGGTGAGGGTAGCAAAGATGGTGCCGTTTTTAGACCGATACCCAAATAGGAGGGATGGGGTATTGCTGGCGGAGGGTTTTGAGGGGGGGTTTCATATTCCATGTACTGCCCCCGGGCCCCGGGGTGAGATGCGGAACCTCGTCTCTGCGTTGCGTTATCCCGAGGTGGTCAGGGAAAAGTTGATGAAAGAGGTGGGACCGGGGAGGATGGCGGGTCCTTTTGGACAGTTGCCCCTGCCAGAGCTGCGGCTGTCGCCACTGGGTTTGGTGCCCAAGAAGGAGCCAAACAAGTTTAGGCTCATTCATCACCTATCGCATCCGACGGGGGGTTCAGTGAACGACGGCATTGACCCTGGCTTATGTGCGGTATCGTACACCTCTTTTGACGCGGCGTTGGGTTGGGTGCGGACATATAGGCGGGGAACGTTGTTGGCAAAGACCGACATTGAGGCGACGTTTCGGCTGTTGCCGGTGCACCCGGAGAGTTTTGTGTTTTTGGGGTGTTGTTGGGAAGGGGCTTATTACGTAGACTGTTGTCTATCGATGGGCTGTTCAATTTCGTGTTCTCTGTTTGAGCGGTTTAGTACTTTTTTGAAGTGGGTGGTGTGTTCTGAGTCGCAGGTTGACTCGGTTTTGCACTACCTGGACGATTTTTTGTTTTTGGGTCCCGGGGGGTCGGCGGTGTGCCCTATCTTACTGCAGATGATGGAGCGGATGGCGGCCTGCTTTGGGGTGCCTTTGGCTCCTGACAAAATGGAGGGGCCTGCCACGCAGTTGAAGTTTTTGGGGATAGTGATTGACACTGTTGCCCTGGAATGTCGGCTGCCGGATGATAAGTTGCATGAGTTGAAAGGGGCGGTGGCGGCAGCAGCGCGGGCGCGCAAGCTGCAATTGAGGGACTTGCAGTCCTTGTTGGGGCGGCTCAATTTCACATGCCGGATTATGCCGATGGGGAGGGTTTTCTGTTGGAGGCTGGTGGCTGCTACAGCGGGGGTGCTGAGGCCGAGACACTACGTGAGGTTGACGGCGGAGCATAGGGCTGATCTGGCAGTGTGGGCTGAGTTTTTGGACACTTACAATGGCAGGTCAGTCATTATGGGGCAGCCGGTTTCTAATTGGGATCTAGAGCTTTTCACGGACGCCTCAGGCGCTCATGGGTTCGGGGCGTACCTGCAGGGTCAATGGTGTGCGGGGGCATGGCCTGAGGCATGACGGGAGTTGGGTTTGGTAAAGAACCTGGTTCTCATGGAGCTGTTTCTTATTTTGGTGGCGGTGGTGATATGGGGAGATAGGCTTCGTGATAGGAAGGTGTGTTTTAGATGTGACAACCTGGGGGTGGTGCAGGCTATTAATTCGCATACAGCGCGTTCGCCGCCGGTGGTTCGCTTGTTGCGCCACCTGGTGTTGTGGGGGCTGCGACTGAATGCTCAGTTGGTAGCTTTGCACGTGCCCGGGGTGCTGAATGAGATTGCTGACTCTCTTTCTCGTTTCCAGTGGGATCGTTTTCGGGAGTTGGCACCGGAGGCGGAGAGCCACAGGATTCCTTGCACAAAGGAGTTGTGGAGGCTGGTCTAACGGCGGCCCCGGCTCTGGTCCGCAGTTCGGTCAGTGTGAGCACATGGGCTGGCTACGCTCCTTGCTGGAAGGAGTGGGAGGAGTTGTTGTGCTATCTGGGGGAGTTGGGGTTCGGCAGGGGACTGGGAAGCTGCTGTTTTGTACTTCGTGGGCAGGTTGTATGGGGATGGGGTTTCGGCCTCGGGGCTGGGTCGCTGGCTGGCGGTGCTGGCTTTCTGGTTTCAGGTGCGGTCTCTGCCGGACGCCATTAAGGCTTTCTTGGTCAGGAGGGCTGTGAGGGGATTCAGAAAGGGGACGGGGATCAGGGACTCTAGGAGACCGGTGTCATTTGCATTGCTGGAGGGATTGAGTGGTGTCTTGCCTGTTATTTGTTCTTTGGAATTTGAGGAGGTTTTATTTCGTTTAGCTTTTTCGTTGGCATTATTTGGGGCTTTTCGAATTTCCGAATTGGTTTCTCCAAGCAAGGTGACGGGGGAGGGATTTTGGCAGGGGAAGTGTGTGAGTCAGGGTTTTTTTTTAAATGTCTGATTAGGAGGTCAAAAACTGACAGGGGTTGGGCAGGGGTTTTGTGGTTAGATTGGCTCCGTTAGGGGCGTCTCCGGTTTGTCCGGTACAATGCTTTCGGGAGTATATGGCGATTCGTCCCTTATTGGGGGGTCCCTTGTTGATGCATGCTGGAGGGGAGTTCCTGTCTAAGTTCAGTTTGGTAGAGTATTCAGGATGGGGTTGGATCGGTTGGGTAGGGAGTCTATGGACTTTAGTTCCCATTCCTTCAGGATTGGGGCGGCTATGGAGGCCTCTCGGTGGGGGTTGTCTCCGGAAGTGATTAGGTGTATTGGGCGGTGGGAATCGGATAGGTTCCGGTTGTATGTCCATCCTCATTTGTTGTAATGTGTAGGGGAAGGTAGTCGGTATTGAGTGTTGTTGTGTTTGTGTTTTTAAGGTGGGGCTTCCTGTCTGGTGTGGATCCTCGGCCATTCTTACGTCAGGAGGGGTACGGAGAGGGCTGCAGTGCGTCCTGATGGGCGGCAGCTGGGGCTTCCTAGGGAGCTGGCACAGATGCATTGGATGGGGAAGGGAGGTTTGTTATGGGCAGGGGGGGCTCCCTTATCTACACGCGTATGTTAGCTTGGACAGGGCGCCTGATGTCTTAGTGCTTCATGCGGGTGGGAACGATTTGGGGAGCCGTACGGCTCGTTCATTGATGAGAGATGTTAAGCTTGACCTCCTCAGGATTTGGGCGTCCTTTCCGGGGATTTTGATCATTTGGTCCGATATTGTTGCTCGGCTTAAGTGGCGGCACGCAAGGTCCGTGGCCGGCATCAACAGGGCAAGGGCCAAAGTCAAAAGGGTGGTGGGCCGTTTTGTGGCAAGGAATGGGGGTCTGGTGGTTCGGCATAAGGAATTGCAGATGGCATCGACGCTTTACCTGGCATCAGACGGGGTCCATCTGAACCCCATTAGGGTTGATATTGTGGTCTTGGGAGATCAGGGAGGTGGTGGAAAGGGCGGTTGCTTTGTGGGGGGGACGGCCGCTTGTGAGGGGGTCACGAGCGGTCGTCGTGGCAGGAGCTAGAGGGGGACTTGGAGACAAGTGGAGAGAAGTTGGCAGAAATGGAATGGTGAGGCTGGGGGGCGGAACCCAGCCTAGGGTGGTGAACCCCTGCGGGAGAGGCCCAAAGGGGTGGGGTCTCTGAAGGCGGTGCCCTGGGTTAGGTGTGGGACGGCTCAGGGCAAAGTAGGAGACCCCATGAGGATCAGGAAGCCTCCAAGTCCCTCTCTGGCTAGGTGGGAGAGTTATATTGGGAGGTGAAGAAGGAGGTTATTGTACTATTTTTGATAAATGTTATACATGGTTGGTCAGGTAACGTTTACCTGATTATTTAATAAGTTATTATTATGTTTGGTTATTTAATAAAGTGGCCGCTGTGGCCTTTTTATACCAAAATATGGTGTTGCATGATATTTGGTGGGAAGTGGGGTTTGTGATGGGGGGTCAGAGCGCAAGTAAATGTTACCTTAGTCAAGAGAACCCGGGAATGGACAGAATGGGAATGAAAGTGTGCATGACAGGGGGCATTTCTATAGTACTTAGGCAGAGGGGTCAAGTGTAGGTCAGTAAGGGGAGTGGGAGGGGTTTTAAGGAAGCTGATAAGAGGGGTCAGCAGGAGGGGAGGGGGTCAGTTGTGAGAGAACACAGAGAAGGAAAGTTGCCCGCCCGCCCATTGGGTTTTGAAGGGTCGGTATACTTGGGGGTTAGTGATCACTTGTCGCAGCGGCAGGAGCTAGAGGGGGACTTGGAGACAAGTGGAGAGAAGTTGGCGGAAATGGAATGGTGAGGCTGGGGGGGCGGAACCCAGCCTAGGGTGGTGAACCCCTGCGGGAGAGGCCCAAAGGGGTGGGGTCTCTGAAGGCGGTGCCCTGGGGTTAGGTGTGGGATGGCTCAGGGCAAAGTAGGAGACCCCATGAGGATCAGGAAGCCTCCAAGTCCCTCTCTGGCTAAGTGGGAGAGTTATATTGGGAGGTGAAGAAGGAGGTTATTGTACTATTTTTGATAAATGTTATACATGGTTGGTCAGGTAACGTTTACCTGATTATTTAATAAGTTATTATCATGTTTGGTTATTTAATACAGTGGTTGCTGTGGCCTTTTTATACCAAAATATGGTGTTGCGTGATATTTGGTGGGAAGTGGGGTTTGTGATGGGGGTCACAGCGCAAGTAAATGTTACCCTAGTCATGGGAAATTGGTGTAAACAGCACAGAGTGTTTTTTTTAGCAATGCCAGATTTCTATTTTCTAATGCTCTTAGAGCATGCCGGGAGTTGTAGTTTTACCAACCCTGATTGAGAAATACTCACTCGAAGGTCATTTATTAATGTGCGTGATTTTTGTTTTTCTCTGCCTGTGTGGCGTAGCTAGCTGGTCGGCATTTGTCAAGAATCCTGCGACTTTTCATAAATGCCAACAAATCAATGTGGAGCACACTTCTCAGTCAGCCGGACGCGGCTGTCTGCACCTGCTCCAGACTGGCGTTACAATTGCGCAAAACTGTGCAACTTTTATCAGTGTGTAAACTGTGCGCCTTGCAAACCACGGCCAATCTATGCTCACAACTCGCCCACTATAATTGCTCGTGAAAAATCCAGCTGAAAGTTGCATCATAAAAATGGCAAATGTTTTGAGCCGCAACTTGGGTGAAAATTTAGACTGATTTGGCCATTGATAAACAACCCCCTTAATTTTGATAAAAACAATTTTCTATGATCAGATTGAGGCTGTGTTCACACATTGTGGATAATAAGCTCTATCACAACTAATTACCACATGTGTATTTGCCGCATTTTACTTCAAATAACCAAAATATACACCTAATAGAGGTGGGTGGGGAGCAAGAGCCAACATGGAGGTAGCCACTCCCCCGTATGAGTAATACAACCAAAGAATATGTTGGCCGGCACTATTAATTCCAAACTATTGTAAAGACCTGGCTTACAGGTGCAGGCTGCTGGGCTAAATATACAGCAACAGGAGAATACAGCAGCACACTGCTAGCACAAAGATATAGATGAAACATGAGTATATCGATAAAACATGAATATATAGATAGAACATGAAAAGCTATACAGCTGTAGTGCAATAAATGAAAATATGAAACTATGAAATTATGAGGTACTTAGCTTGCAAATTTGGCGCCAAATAGCGTGGACCGTCCCATCACGGTAAGGTGACCTCATTCTGGGACAGACCCTACACTATGAATATGCCTCTGTGTGAACAGTACAGCAGGCATTGCAAGGTCTGAAACATCCAAGGCACCTAATATACACCTAATAGAGTTGGGTGGGGTGCAAGAGCAAACATGGAGGTAGCCACTCCCCCGTATGTGTAATACAACCAAAGAATAAGTTGGCCAGCACTATTAATTCCACTGTAGTGGGAGAAGAACGCAGCCTGTACTGCCCAGGAGATCCCTGCCTGCGATATAGGTGAGTAAAAGTTCATTTATTCTACATCATCCTGGAATCTGCAGAACAGGGGAGGGAAGATGACAGGATGGGGGGGGGGGGGAGCAGGAAGGAGGGGGGATGCAAGTGATGATGGGGGGGTGCAAGTGATGATGGGGGGTAGAAGTGATGATGGGGGGGCAAGTTATGATGGGGGTGCAAGAGATGATGGGGGAGGTACAAGTGATGATGGGGGGGGGTAAGTGATGGGGGAAGGGGTGCAAGTGATGGGGGGAGGGGGTGCATGTGACAGGGTGGCGGGTAGGGAGATGCATGTGACGGGGTAGGTGGGTACAGGTGACAGGGAGGGGGATGATTATTTGGATGTGAAGGAGTACTGGCTACTTCCCTACCTGGCTACCTAAACAATTATGGGGGGTGGGGGCACAAGTGATGATGGGGGGGGGGGAAGGGGGCTGCAAGTGATTATGGGTGAAGGGGTGTGTGTAAGTGATGGGGGGTTCAAATGATAGTGAGGGAAGGGGGGTGCAAGTGATGATGGAGGGTTGCAAGTGATGGGGGGTGCAGGTGACAGGGAGAAAAGGGAGGTGCAAGTGATGATGAGGGGTTGCAAGTAATGGGGGGTGCAAGTGAAAGGGGGGAAGGGGGTGCAAGTGACAGTGCAGGTGATGGAGAGGGGGTGATGGGGAGGGGGATGCAGGTGACAGGGAGGGGGAGGATGATTTGGATGTGAAGGAGCACTGGCTACTTCCCAACCTGACTACCTACACAGCTACCTGCCTGGCTACCTACCTTATTCATTTCCTGGCTACATACCCACCTACTTAGCAAAGCAAAACAGCAGCACTCCGACTTAGATGAAAGCGTGTCAGGCTTTATTCATCAGATGCCACGACGTTTCAACCGTCTCTCACGGTCTTTGTCAAGCCGGGAGTTGTAGTTTTACCAACCCTGAGAGACGGTTGAAACGTCGTGGCATCTGATGAATAAAGCCTGACACGCTTTCATCTAAGTCCGAGTGCTGCTGTTTTGCTTTGCTACCTGTTTGTGGGGGCTCTTGACCTGGGCCCGACCAGCTTGCACCCGCGGACACCCCGGGAGTGCGGTCCTTTTTGTTGAACTTTACCCACCTACTTAGCTACCTGGATACCTACCTACATAGCTACCTACCTACATAGCTGCTTACCTACATAGCAACCTAATAACCTACCTATCTACCCAGGTACCTACCTGCATACATAGCTACCCATTTAGTTACCTTGCTACCTACGTAAGAACTTACCTCCATATCTACTTACCTACCTGCATAGCTATCTACCTACTTGTTTCCAAGGAAAATCGTAGCTCACCAAAGTATAAAGTGCAGAATTCTGTGAAGGTTATTCCATTCCAAACAGTGTTACAGAACAGGCTACGTTCAGTTGCCTCTCATGCTTGACAAAGACGAAGACAGGTCACTGAAACGTTGCTTGCTCTATAACGCTGTTTGGAATTAAATAAACTCCACTTCATTTTGCACTTCTGGGGACTGTACTTGAAAAATGCAGAGACTAAGGTGTTTCTCCTGCAGATGCTGCAGTGATGGGTTTTTGCTGGAAGAAATCATCATGGTGGTCTGAGCCAGAAGGAGAACAGAAGGAAAGAGGACGACACCGACTGTAAAAGACGTGAATTGTGAGTCAGTTAATGTAACTGTATGTATATTATTGCGCAACATGACTGAGGTCTGATCCTGGGGTCTGTATTATGTAAGGGGGGGGGGGGCTGTATTATGTAAAGGGGGTAGGGTCTGTATTGTGGTGGGGGTTCTGGGGTCTGTATTGTAGTGGGGTCTGTATTATGGTGCGGACTAATTCTGGGGTCTGTATTATGGTAGCGTCTGATTCTGGGTTCTGTATTATGGTGGGAGGAGATTCTGGGGTCTGTATTATGGTGGGGACTGATTCTGGGGTCTGTGTTATGGTGGGTGGGGATTCTGGTGTCTATATTATGGTGGGGACTGATTCTGGGGTCTGTATTATGGTAGGCGGTGATTCTGGGGTCTGTATTATGGTGGGTGGTGATTCTGGGGTCTGTATATGGTGGGGATTGATTCTGGGGTCTGTATTATGGTGCGGACTTATTCTGGAGTCTGTATTATAATGGGGTCTGAATCTGGGGTCTGTATTATGGTGGGTGGTGATTCTGGGGTCTGTATTATGGTGGGGCCTGATTCTGGGGTCTGTATTATGGTGGGTGGAGAGTCTGTATTATGATGGGGTCTGATTCTGGGGTCTGTATTAAAGTGGGGCCTGTTTCTGGAATCTGTTTTATGTTGGGGTCTGATTCTGGGTCCTGTATTATGGTGGGAACTGATTCTCGGGTCTGTTTTATGGTGGGTGGTGATTCTGGGGTCTGTATTATGGTGGGGCCTGATTCTGGTGTCTGTATTATGGTGGGTGGTGATTCTGGGGTCTGTATTATGGTGGGTAGTGATTCGGGGGTGGGATTATGGTGGGTGGTGATTCTGGGGTCTGTATTATGGTGGGTGGGGATTCTGGGGTCTGTATTATGGTGGGGCCTAATTCTGGGGTCTGTATTATGGTGGGTGGTGATTCTAGGGTTTGTATTATGGTGGGTGGTGATTCTGGGGTCTGTATTACGGTGGGGACTGATTCTGGGGTCGGAATTATGGTGGGTGGTGATTCTGGGGTTGGTATTATGGTGGGGCCTGATTCTGGGGTCTGTATTATGGGGTCTGTATTATGGTGCGGAAGGATTCTGGGCTCTGTATTATGGTGGGGTCTGATTCTGGGGTCTGTATTATGGTGGATGGTGATTATGGGGCCTGTATTATGGTGGGTGGTGATTCTGAGGTCTGTATTATGGTGGGTGGTGATTCTGGGGTCTCTATTATGGTGGGTGGTGATTCTGGAGTCTGTATAATGGTGGGGTCTGATTCTGGGGTATGTATTATGGTGGGGTCTGTATTATGGTGGGTGGTGATTCTGAGGTCTGTATCATGGTGGGGGCTGATTCTGGGGTCTGTATTATGGTGGGTGGTGTTTCTGGGGTCTGTATTATGGTGGGGTCTGATTCTGGGGTCTTTGGAGATGAACCTGACTTCATTCAGTACATGCATGATGTTCTCCAACCCCTGCCTGGGAAACCCCTTCCACCGCTTCCTAAGGCACAGCAGGAAATGGCCCGTCAGGAGGCCGAAATAGCCGACTGGATGGACAAGCTAAAGGCCCGACATAGAGAACTTTATGCCCCCAAGCATGTGCATCTGCCTCATGAGGAGAGGATCCGCTACCAAGAGAACACCAAAGAGATTGAGGCACTCTTCATACGCATGTGGGACCATCCCCGAGAAGGGGAGATGCCCTTGGAACGTCATAGAGCAACAGTGGTCAAGTTCGACAAGGTCAAAGGTTACGGTACCCTTCTTGATTGCCACACCGGCTATACCATCCTCGTAAACCGGCGAGCTGTACAGAAGCCATATCTCCACAAAAAGTTCCATTCCCTGGAGGTGGGTGAGATAGTGGAGTACACCCCCGTCCAGGGACTGTGAGGAGAGTGGGCTGCCGCAGTCACCAGACCAGCAGCTCCAACCCAGCTTCCTTTCAAGTACTTTCCTTCTGAGGATTGGGAAGCGGACCCCTTCCAGTTGAGGCCAAAATGGCCTGCTCCTGATGCCTCCACCTACGAACCCAAGGAGGAATCTCTACAGCAGCAGCCACTTCCTTCTGCCTTCAACAAAGTACCCTGGCCTACTCCTATCCAGGAGGATTGGCCTCGACCGCAGATACCAACCGAAGTACCTAGGCCTACTCCCGAAGCGGAGGTTTTGCCTGCTCAACAGGTACCAACTAGCGAGGAGGTGGGGCCGAATCAACCAGCACCAACTGTTAACCTCAATCCTACAGTGTCACACTCTACCCTTACTAATGTGGTGTGGGAGAGCGACATTAACTCTTTGCCTGCTCGGAATTCTGAGAGGGGTAGAGGCTCTAGGCGAGGAACAGGACGACATTGCAAGAGTTTCATCTGAGCTGTGACACCTATATTGCTTTAAAGTTTTTTTTCTTCACAGACGTTCTGCAATGTTTAAGAAATGTGCCTAGCAGGACTGTGCTAAGACTGTTCAAGTTGTAATGTAACCATCAAGCTTTTGTGCCTGGTCCTCAGACCAAGAGACTCCTAGCGGTATGAGATTCGTAAGTGTGTGCCTGGCTACTAGCTCTAGCCGTGAAGTTTAGACTCTTAGTGCAGGTGGACTGCTGATCCTTGCACGCGCGTTTACATGTATATACCTCAATAGTAACGTAACCTTCTTTGCTAAAATTGGAACTATCAGGTGAATGCACCTGAACCCTGTTGGAATGTTTAATAAATATTTATGCTAAGGTAACTCAATGTAAATGGTTATTGTACACAGAAAAGTTAGCCTTGTACACGTGTACATAAAAAAATTTAAATAATAGGTGTTGTAGTAGTTGCTAGTAGGTGGCTTCCTCAGCTCCTCTGAGGAATAACATTTCCGTCACCCATCACTAACACCTTCTCAAAGGTCAACTGAAGGAAAACTACCCCTAAGGTATCAAGACTGACCTCTCACATAGTACTACACACACATAGTACCTCAAAATAATCACTTAAGTGTACTTACCTCATTTAAACTTAGTACACCAAACAAACAGCAAAAATATCTCACACTCAAATAAATGCTTTGGGAATTGTAGCCAATGTCATTTTCCAATTCCTGCCACTGTTATGTACACTAATTCTCTTCTCTCTCCTACGTGTGCAAGATGCCCTGCCTGGCCAGTAGGTGCTCTTGCGAGCTAAAAATAATACACATAATAAAAGGTATCCTAGGTAAGGTTTATCTGTTGTGTTCTAGGGATAAGAGCATGTAGCCAATAGACCCTAGTAGCCAGTTTTATTGGTAGAAAGCCTCAGGCAAGCCTGTAAAGTTTCCAGTGTACTAAACAGAAATACCACAATCCACCTCCAAAAATGGAACTTCAGGCGTTGAGGGACCAGATAGTAGTATAGGCAAATAGCTTTATTTATGGCTATGCCTGATGAAGCGCAGATGCGCGAAACGCATTGCATGCTGGGAATAAAGCTATTTGCTATATACTACTATCTGGTCCCTCAGCGCCTGAAGTTCCATTTTTGGAGGTGGATTGTGGTATTTCTAGTTATTTGTGGAATGGCAGCAGTGGGCTATTTATATATATACCCTTCTCCATGTTGTGCTGGCCGCTGCACAACATTTTATTGTAACCGCTCTTTTACATTTGGCGTTTGTCATTACTGGCGATATTACACTATTGAGCGCTCCTTCTCTCCCTTTTTCTAGTGTACTAAACAGGTAGCTAACATGGCAAAAATATTTAGTGAGATTTAAATTGTCTAGTGAGCTTAGAAAAAAATGTTAAGTAGGATGTATCTCATGTGAATAATATCATCCTGTTGCTAAATTCATGAACCAACCAATCCTGCTCATGAGTTTACCCAAACAAATGTATGTACCTCAGAAAATGTTAAGTAGCTTTATAATGTTGTTACCCGACCTTCATTTCGTCCCTCTGTCTTAGGGGACAGACGCTGAGGCCGACTTATTTTAAGTATGGGGGTTTGTGGTGCCCGGTACCGTATTGCATACCGTACCTAGTGTAAAGGTCCCCAAAGTAAGAGTAACTACGCTCAGGTAGGGTCCCTCAGTTGGGACAGCCCCAAGTCGCCTCTCCTCAATTCTAATTCTCTAATGTTAATACATGTATATATTTAATAATAATATATATCTAATATAATGTATAGTACTTACCTTGTTTAGCGTCGCAGGACCTTCAGTCATGTGACCATGTTAAATCTCCTCTATGGTATGTTGGAGGACCTTTGGAGGTCCTTGGGTCACGTGTTACCAATCTTTGTAATGGTGATTGACACGAGTACGGACCAATTAGCACTAGTCCAGTCCCTGCCCAAATATGGGAGCTGTAGCCAATTGTCGCTCTCTTGGGTTGCTGCTCTCGTGGATGCTGGACTAGCAGGACGGATCTGCGCAACTTGCAAAGACTCTGGGGTCTGTATTATGGTGGGGACTGATTCTGGGGTCTGTATTATGGTGGGGACTGATTCTGGGGTCTGTATTATGGTGGGGGGTGATTCTGGGGTCTGTATTATGGTGGGTGGTGATTCTGGGGTCTGTATTATGGTGGGTGGTGATTCTGGGGTCTGTATTATGGTGGGGGACTGATTCTGGGGTCTGTATTATGGTGGGGACTGATTCTGGGGTCTGTATTATGGTGGGTGGTGATTCTGGGGTCTCTATTCTGGTGGGTGGTGATTCTGGGGTCTGTATTATGGTGGGTGGTGATTCTGGGGTCTGTATTATGGTGGGTGGTGATTCTGAGGTCTTTATTATGATGGGGTCTGTATTATGGTGGGGTCTGATTCTGGGGTATGTATTAGGGTGGGGACTGAGTCTGGAGTCTGTATTATGGCGGGTGGTGATTCTGGGGTCTGTAATTATGGCGGGTGGTGATTCTGGGGTCTGTATTGTGGTGGGGACTGATTTGGGGGTCTGTATAATGGTGGGTGGTGATTCTGGGGTCTGTATTATGGTTGATGGTGATTCTGGGGTCTGTATTATGGTGGGTGGGGATTTTGGGGTCTGTATTATGGTGGGTGGTGATTCTGGGGTCTGTATTATGGTGGGTGGTGATTCTGAGGTCTGTAATTATGGCGGGTGGTGATTCTGGGGTCTGTATTGTGGTGGGGACTGATTTGGGGGTCTGTATTATGGTGGGTGGTGATTCTGGGGTCTCTATTATGGTTGATGGTGATTCTGGGGTCTGTATTATGGTGGGTGGGGATTTTGGGGTCTGTATTATGGTGGGTGGTGATTCTGGGGTCTGTATTATGGTGGATGGTGATTCTGGGGTCTCTATTATGGTGGGGACTGAGTCTGGAGTCTATATTATGGTGGGGACTGATTCTGTGGTCTGTATTGTGGTGAGGACTGATTCTGGGGACTTTATTATGGTGGGGTTTGTATTATGGTGGGTGGTCCCCAAAGTAAGAGTAACTACGCTCAGGTAGGGTCCCTCAGTTGGGACAACCCCAAGTCGCCTCTCCTCAATTCTAATTCTCTAATGTTAATACATGTATATATTTAATAATAATATATATCTAATATAATGTATAGTACTTACCTTGTTTAGCGTCGCAGGACCTTCAGTCATGTGACCATGTTAAATCTCCTCTATGGTATGTTGGAGGACCTTTGGAGGTCCTTGGGTCACGTGTTACCAATCTTTGTAATGGTGATTGACACGAGTACGGACCAATTAGCACTAGTCCAGTCCCTGCCCATATATGGGAGCTGTAGCCAATTGTCGCTCTCTTGGGTTGCTGCTCTCGTGGATGCTGGACTAGCAGGACGGATCTGCGCAACTTGCAAAGACTCTGGGGTCTGTATTATGGTGGGGACTGATTCTGGGGTCTGTATTATGGTGGGTGGTGATTCTGGGGTCTGTATTATGGTGGGTGGTGATTCTGGGGTCTGTATTATGGTGGGTGGTGATTCTGGGGTCTGTATTATGGTGGGTGGTGATTCTGGGGTCTGTATTATGGTGGGTGGTGATTCTGGGGTCTGTATTATGGTGGGTGGTGATTCTGGGGTCTGTATTATGGTGGGGACTGATTCTGGGGTCTGTATTATGGTGGGGACTGATTCTGGGGTCTGTATTATGGTGGGGACTGATTCTGGGGTCTGTATTATGGTGGGGACTGATTCTGGGGTCTGTATTATGGTGGGTGGTGATTCTGGGGTCTGTATTATGGTGGGGACTGATTCTGGGGTCTGTATTATGGTAGGCTGTGTATTATGGTGGGTGGTGATTCTGGGGTCTGTATTATGGTGGGTGGTGATTCTGGGGTTTGTATTATGGTGGGTGGTGATTCTGGGGTCTGCATTATGGTGGGGTTTGTATTATGGTGGGTGGTGATTCTGGGGTCTGTATTGTGGTGAGGACTGATTCTGGGGTCTGTATTATACAGGTCTGAGTTAAAATGGATGTTGTCACTGTAAGGTCCTTACAGCGAGAACAATATATAGAGCGATATATAGGGACAATTCTGTAAAAAAAAAAAAACACCCTGTGACAAGCCACACCCCACAAGCCACACCCACAGCAAGTCACACCCATGTTGCTGGCATGCCAAGTGACTTAAAAAAAAATTTGGGCACAGCATTTCCAAAGGTTGCCTACCCCTGATATGGTCCAACATGCTGGGAGTTGTAGTTTTTCAACAGCTGGAGACACCCCTGGTTTGGAAGCACTGACCTATACTGTATACTACTATATAGTCCAACATGCTGGGAGTTGTTGTTTTGCAACAGCTGGAGGCAGCCCTGATTTGGAAACACTGACCTATACTATATACTACTATATAGTCCAACATGCTGGGGGGGGGGCAGCTGCTGTGCCACACGCTGTATCAGGGCACGCTGGGAGTGGTAGTCAGTAACTAACTGCAACTCCTGAATTTAATTTTTTAAAAAAATCAAAACGTCACATCAAAACAAAAATGGTGCTGTTAAAAACTACAGATCGTGGCACAAAAAAGAGCCCTCATACAGGCCCATATAAAGCGAAATAAAAAAGTTATAGGCTTCAGAATAGGACAACATTTCCCTCACATATGTGTATCCTGTGATGTAACGCATATATATAATTAATTATGTAAATTAGCATGGCTGGTATTTTTTTGCAAGGTGGCAACGCTAACTGCAATTAACCTGACTGTGTGAACACAGCCTTATCCTACTGAATTAATGTAGTGCCTCATGTGCAGCACAGCCCCAAGGAAGGTTTAGATGACAAATACAGCTCTGCTACATCATCATGGCCACTAATGAAGATATAATCCTGTAGTAAAGGAGATGCGCAGACTATCACACTGGAAAGTAATGTAGATAATCTGCAGCATCCTACACCCACCCTCACATCTCCATGGTAACTGAACCCAAGAACTGAGACCCACACATCCAGAGTGAGGGCCCTAATGTGAAAAATGCCTTATTAATCCAATCCTCTCCGTGTATATACAGGATACAGAACGGGCGCCGGCTCTGCTCACTCTGAGCTATTTTTAATGCAAAGACTAAAATAGCTGGGGTTCTGTTAGCGGAGTAACACTATTCACACAGCGAGTGAGGAGACTATTATTGTTATGGTTTTGGTCTCCAGAAAGTGTGCTGTATGGAGATCAGATATACATTAGCGCAATTTCATGGGAAATAGTGAATTCTGCTAAGTACATGCGGGAATTGTATATTAGAAGAAAGTGTATTGGTGAAACAGCTGTGCTCTGTATAGTCAGAGAATTACAAGGATATTACTGGTTGGGGCAAGTGTCGTCCATAGGAAACAGGAGGTTATCTTTAATCTGCCAGTATATTCTTATCATTTACTATACACAAGGTCTCACCAACACATAGGAGTCATATTAAAGGGGTACTCCGGCGCTAAGACATCTTATCCTCTATCCAAAGGATATGGGATAAGATGCCTAATCGCGGGGGTCCCGCCACTAGGGACCCCCATGATCTTGCACACAAAACCCCATTAGAATCAGTCCCCAGATCGTCTTCGCTCTGGGTCTGATTACTGGGGATAACGGGGACAGAGCATTTTGGCGTCACTGCTCCGCACCGTGTGACGTCACGCTCCGCCTCCTCCCATAAGCTTGCATTGAGGGGATGGAGCGTTGTTATTTAATCAATTATTGAAAAATGAATAATTATTATTGGAAAATGTAATAAAAAAAAAATAATAATTTCATGTCACTGCACCTGCACTCGCATTTAACCACTGGCACCTCAATGTTCCGTAATTTGCAATGTGATGAAAACATCAGCAATTTTGGCAAATTTTGGTGCACAAAAAAATTAAATATGGTGGCAAAACATTTTTTTTTGCCAAATTCAGCAATTTTGATTGTGAAAAAAAAACAACTAAATTGGTACGAAAATGAATTTTTTCATCCTTCTAAAGCAGCACATGAGACCTTTGAAAATGTGAGGAGAAAAAAAAAGTGTGAATAAAATTGGTGTAACAGAAAATAACTGTAGATACTACAGAAAAATCTGCAGCAAATTCACTCTCAGGCCATGTCCACATGACAGAATTTCTGTGCGGAATTCCGCACAATGTTCATTCCACTGCAGCAGAGTCCCATTCATTTCAATGAGATTCTGCTGCACTGTGCACATGGCAAGTCAATTCTTTCAGCAGATTCCGCTCAGAAATGCATTGCTGTCTATGAAACGGCACATTTCCAAGAGGTCCTAGCGCTGACATGTTCTGCCGGTGCTCCACTGTCGGTGGAATGTCCACATGGAAATTTTCTGTGCGGACCTTTCATTGTGTGAACATAGCTTTAGGGTACGTTTGAGTTTCCCACTGCAGCAGAAAATCAGCAGGAGGTTACATTAACCTCAATGGGGTCCACTGCTGATTTTCTACTATGGCAATTCCGCTGCGGAAAATCCGCTGTGACTCAAACCCACAGCTACAGATCTGTCCACTTCTCTGCATAGAAGTCTTTTAAGAGAAATGCACAGATCTCTCTGCTGGCTAGGGAGCGGAGTGCAATGCCTGGCTAATAACTCACGATGGCAGGAGGGCTTAGGAGTGAGACCTGGTGCGATCAAAACTTTTGACATGTCTGATAGTTTTTTAATGACATAACGCTGAACTTGGCAGTATTTGGCAGTCCTATAGAGAATGTATGGAGTTGTGGGTGTTTCAGTTGTTGGACCACCACTCATCAACTTGTTAACCCCTATCTTGTGGATAACTTTTTCACATGTTAGTGCCCCTTTAAGTTAGGAGATCTGGAATTTGCTGTAAGAGAATTCCTGTGTAGGAACATAGTCAGGAATGAAGCCACTGGGGGTCACAGGGGTTGTGACAGGCGTAAGGAAAAATGGAGCCAAGGGACAAAGCAAGGAGTAAAAAACAGGTACTGGGAAAGCAATCCCAATGGTGAGGCAGAAGTGGTATAAAGGTACAAGGCTGAGGTTAGGATCAGGGTTCATTTAAAAGTCAAAACCAGGAACACAAGTTCAAAGGATGAGAACCAGGAAAAGTTTGAACCTCAGTCAGGAGCCAAGGAATAGAAGAGTGGTTCTCCTTTAGGGTGCGTTAACACTGAGGAATGCACTCTGAATCTCCGCTTGCAGAGATTCAGCCTGGCAGCCGGCGGCGGTAGGACGTCACCATTGACGGCTATGCAGTGCTTGCGGAATTCCGCTCAAAGAATTAACATGTTCTTTTTTTGAGTGGAACAATTTCAACGGCGGAATTGTCTGCCGCTGAAATTCTGCAGTGTAAACGGGTCTCGCGGAAGACCCATTCACACTAATGTTAAAGTTCACCGCACATAATTCCACGGGAATTCCGTAGTGTGAACGGACTCTTAAAATCATCATGTTGCTGCAGAAGCAAATGGGTGCCGGACCAACAGAGGAAGAAGCATCCCATTGCCTTATAAAGGCAGGCACCTTGACCGTTCATTGACTGACTCCTTGTCCATGACCCTGACCCAAACCAAATACTCTTCCCTTTGCCGACTTTTACTTCTCAATACTAATCCTAGTTCCCAACTCTGCTGCCTGCTATCTCCTGTAACAACCACTACATTTTACCACCCTCAAGACTTCCATGGTGAAGTCTAACAACTGCTTTTGATAAAGATTCTATGTCCTGCACCGATTCTCGGTGGTACAAAGAAATCCACTCGAAACTTCACCTAGCGCCAGTACATTAGTAATTGAAAGCCCTACCGATGCTCTGTTCTTCAACCATTGTTCGTGTAAAACCATAGAAAGTTTTAAATTATACATTAAAGCGTGTCATCCTTCTACATAAAAAGGAGGATGAATTATTTGTATGTCGCCTGATTATAAAGTTGAAGACATCGGAACGCTCCTTAGATGTGTAACTTGAAGCTCCAATGCAAAATATGTAACTGGGTCCTCAAATAATGACAGTGCTAGTGAGACAGCAGGCATAAGGCCCCTGGTGTGTCTATAACCTCTGTGTAGTTATGCCCCCCAGTCTGCTGTTAGGCAATGTGGATAACTGCCCCCACAACTTAGCGCTGGCATACTAGTCTAACGTATCATGTCCTATCTTCTAGGGAGTAATTATCTTACCAGGAACGTCTGGGTCTCTGAGGGCTTCCTAATGAAATTATTGCTTCTTCTCTCCAACACCGTCCTTAATTACAGCAATTCCCATGTCGTTCTACATCAACAACCCCCACTCACCTCTAAATGGTTTCTTCAGAGGGCAATGCTGTCCTGTGGAGTCTACTGCTAGATGGATAATTCTGCCTCTTTGGCACTGTGCTGTGCAGATACTTGCTCCAGATGACAGATATGTAAATGGATGGGTTCTCGAGAATAGCAGTAAAATATTTCGACTTGGTTCAAGTTTGTAATAACTTGAATTAAAAATACAAATTCTTCATTTATGTGTTTTAGTACCGAAGAGCCCTATGATGTACTGTGCAGTCTGAACTCCCTTGAGATTACAGTCTAGATATATGAGCCTATAGCTATGCACTGCCAGGTGCTTATAAATGAATCCACTTATTACTACTAAAGCTATAAATGTGTATACAAATCCTTGCACTCATCTGCTATGGAACTAACCAAGATAAACCAATGGGACAAACCAAGACTCATCCAAGAGCCCAATGAGAGTACGAACCCTTGAGAGCATGACTTTTTGGTGTACAAATCAAATATATAAAACAAAATCTTATTTAAATGGGTTGGCCTCCTGGGTTGGATCAAGAGGTAGGCTGTTTCCTGGCCATTCCATTAGGATTATGATGACTTTCCTTTGTGACAAGATACATTGGGGGAAATTTATGAATTGCTTTACCCCGTTTTTTTTTTTTTTGCTGTTCCTTTGTGCTTTTCTTTGGTGCAATGATTTTTTGCGCCAAAGTTTAGAGACTTTTCAATTAGAACGTTTTTCCAAAAGAACATACCAAGTTGTGATTTAAGTTAATATCATGCAGTGGTCAGGAATTTATGATGTGTGACTTTTCAGTTTGACACTTCTTTTGGCACAAATGCGTTAACTGATGCGCAAATCTATACCAACCCTGACTTGGCTTACAAAACTGTCAGTGATCAAAAAGTTGCACATTTTCTTGCAGGGGGTTTAAAAGTCGCATAAAAATTCTCAAGGGAATCACCATACAAAGTGGAGTACTGAAGTAAGAAATAGGATCAGCACCATGTAATAAATTTGGTGCAGGTATACAGTTTCCACCACACAAATTAATAGGGTGAAAAGAAGTACACCTACAAGACTTTTGAGGAATTCCCCAATGATCCTTCATAAAAATGACTTCATCGCCAAACCTATTCTCTAATAATTGAATGAGAGAACTGTCCAAAGGGCCTCATATTTGCCTGACCTGTAACCTCATGCCATAAATCATCAGAAATGATTTTGTTTTCTTCAGGCGTCATCTTTATGTTTCCTTAGAACAACCAAAAGTTCCAGCATCATCTCCTTGGTTATTGCAGGTTGGTGCTTGATTACTGAATAACACCCTCATCCAATTCTCCACTCCATAATCGTTTAGGTTTTAACGCTGGTTTTCATTTAGGTTTTCTACATCTAATTCACATTTTACCAAGCCAATTTAAACACTCAATTTCAACAAACCCCTGGAAAGAACAAGGCCCCCCAAGGAACAAGTATCCTATTAGCTTAGGGATCCCCTTATTATTAAATCAATTTATTTATTATTTAATTTTAAAAGAATTACAAAGTGCACAGAGACATCCCCTTTAATCCCCTTTATTGGGGATTAACTCTATTTCACACCCCTTCGCTTTTCCCTTTATGTCCACATATTCATTTGTACCACATACTCTGCCTGTTTAAAGCAACAAATATACTCCGGACCTCCCCGACGTTTTTCCGAGTAAATCGGCTTTGTTCCTCGGCCCTTGACAAAGCCGATTTACTCAGCGAAACATTGGGGAGGTCTGGGGTTCTTTGTTGAATAGGCAGAATATGTGATACAAATTAAAATGTGGACATAAAGGCCAACACCTGTAAAATGAAACCCTGTAATATTTTACTGGAAAACTTCGGAATACTTCCTCATGATGTCAGAAATGGCTAGAAGAACCAGAGAGGGAGGTATGGATGTGTTTTATGGTTCAATGTTGCAAAATAACCACGTCTAATTGTCCTGACTTTGTATTCCTTCTATAATGGATTATACTTGTTTGGTCCTTTTTAAATGGATAGAACATTTTAAAACTGCGTTTAGTTCTACTGATCCAGGAACATCAGATGTGTCATCAGAAATGGTGGACAAAACTGAATGAGATAAAATATGTGAAGAGTCTCATACCAAGTGAGACCTACACAAAAGAAAATCTAAAAAGAAATTAAATAAACGATAACACCATGCTGAATACAAACACAGAGCAAAGGTATCTACATGGGGACCAGAAAAAGAAGAACTAAAATATTCTTATATCATAAATTTATTATCATGTTTTTTTGGATAAAGACTAAATCTCCCTACTTATCTACCATTTTTATGTCCTGAATATCAATAATTTTGCTAGATCTCTTACAGTGAAGAGATATTGTTATTATAGAGAGATCACAGTGGAGGGCGATGAGGCAGTGGGGATGTGATGGAAGAAAAATCCTCAGGACTACACATCTTACGGAAGCCGTAAGTGATTATTATAGGTCAGTAATGGTCCAAAATCTTTAACAATGGAAATTTGATCACTTTTTTTTTTACTTTGCATGGTCGATCTCCTGGACCAAAAAAAGTGTTTGCCAGAATTACTCCTTTAAGAGTTGGGATTCCATAATTTTAACCAAGTTTTGTAGGCTACTCTTTTCAATATCAGTTTTCTTTAGTTGATTTATAGCTTTTTAGTTCCAGTTCCATAATCATAAGAACAAAGCAATGTTCAGTTCATTATAAGGAGGGTTAAGTGTTACTGAAAAAAGGATTGGGCAGAATTCGGAAAACCTGGCAGATTTTTTACTTACGACTGTGACTTTTAACTCTGCTACATCTGTAAGTGTCCCACTGTTGGTGGCCTGGCTTAGGCTACGTTTAGACAGCCATATTATAATTGTTGGTGATACTCCTGAAATGAAAATAAGTGTGCCAGACTGTCCTATTGGATATACAGTATGTGCTATATAATTCCCTAGCCCTTAGGTAACAGGGTTTAGTTAGTTAAAACCAACAAAAACTTTTTATATAATGTAGATAATACCATTAAATGTATATTTGTAATATTCATTGATAAAAAAAAAAATGTGTATGTTTTTTCCCTGCAGCTATTGCATGTGTGTCTCTATGAGGAGTCCAAATACAGGAAGTGAGGGTGGACAAGCAGGGTTCTGTGCACTAAGAAAAAGCAGGACAATGTGCAGTGAGGCTCTATAACACACTCATACATCAGGATAATTGACAAGCCAGGAGCCTACACAGTTCCCTGCTTGTCCTGCCCACACTTCCTGTTTTTGGACTCCTCATAGAGACACACAGACTATAGCTTCAGGGAAAGCATTTTTTCACCCAAAAATATACACAATTTTAGACCAATGTATTTTACAAATATACATATAATGGTATTATCTACATTACATAAAACGTTTTTCTTGACGACAGGTACACTTTAAGTCTTCAGAATAAATCAGGGAAACTTTTTTTTTTGTTGTTTTCTTGAAGGCATCTGTTTCCTTTCATGACTCTAAATATAGGATTTCCATATGTAGCTGTGTTGTAGCTGTTGAAATACAACCTTAGTAAACTCAAAGAAGCCTGTGTCTTCAGATCCTATTTGGGCAGAGAAGGACACTTAAAATATCAAGTCTTAGCAACAGTTGACCCAGGATGCCAGTGTATGAATATGCATTGAACATTATGAATACCCTGTCATGTACCTTTTTACTTAGTCAGACCCTGACATTGTAGCCTCCACTTCATGTAAACTAATTGGGGGGCCTCCGTTCAGCTTCTTTAATGGAGGAACAATTGACGCCTTCTTATTGGAAGAGTCATTTGGTCGTCCTACTGCAATGAGCTTTATATTTTGTTGGTTTGCCCAAAAACAAATGTTCTTATCTTATCACAGGGGAAGCATTAACCTGTGCCCAATGATATTATTGGGCATCCATGGTCCTCAAGTGAGAGATGCTCCTCGTAGCCAAGGAATACCCCCCCCCCCCCCAAACAACATACAGTATTCTACAGAACTGTACAGAGATTATCACATCACACCCGTGACCATTGGGGCTCACAACCTACATAAGTGCATTAAAGACTTTGTGCAGATGTTGTACTGGTTGGATTTGAACTCTAGACCCTAAAGCTGCAAGACAATGATGCCAACCCCTGAACCACTATGCTGGTACCTTGTGCTCATGCATAAGGTATAAGATAGGGAAGAGCCCTAGACCTGCATGCAGTAATACTTTAATTTGCTCCATTTGTAATAAAGTGATCTATTTTACCAGAATTATTTGGAAAATAGCTGTAAAGCCTGTGAGCGCCTTGTCTTCTATAGACTTACGTCAGATGTTTTTCTCTGGAATCAGAAACATTAATTTTTCAGATGCATCCTGCAATTTATTAACATAAAAAAGGACGGAGACACATTTAGATTGCTAGGGGCTGGAGATTTTACATCCTCCAAAGAATTACGTTGCCTGCTTTCTGTCTAGCATTAAGCCCGTATTAGACTTCCTTTGTATGTGGCTCAAAGAAACTTGGAACATGCAAAATTTCTATTCTTGTATGTGCTGGATACAAATACACTAGACTACCTTAGAGACCTGGACATTTTTGCTGACTTAGGGCTCATTGGGCACACTGGCACAGTTAGGCTGTTTTGGTATATATGTATACAAGCACCAACAGGGTTGCCAACCTCAATTTTAGTCTTTACTGCCACATCGCCCACATCCTTCTGTATGATATACTGAGGGGAAAGACTCTAGTGTAGTTTTTCACACATGTAAGTGAAGCTACTTTTGTAGATGCAGACAGGATACAGTCCAGTTGGCTTGTGCTCTACAAAATGGGAAGAGTCGGCACTCGAGTCCGTGGTGGTGCTTGCGGAAAGCAGGGTACTTGAAAAGAAAGAAATCCCGGCACTCACTAGATTCTTCTGCCAAGGGTAACGTGTTTTTTTTTTTTTTTACACAGTGCAGGTAACAAATGACGTGTTTCGGCCAAAGCCTTGCTCAGACTGACATACAAATAAATGGGTACATCACAATATATATACAGAAGCCCATCCCACTTCCTGTTTCAGTGGTTGTAACGGATTCCAATTTGTTTGTAAACATTGAACATGTCACTTCAACATTTAAGTTTGATCCAGTTTATGGACCAAAGCGTACATAACATCAAAGAATAAACTATAAAGCATAAACAATGAATAATATACTAATCTCATATATCTTGCATGTAGATGTTTGGTTCCTCCCTTCTGTTACAAATCTGTTTAATTTTCTGCAGCCAGTTGATTTAAAAAGAAAATGTTTGTACCCCTTTAACACCTTAAGGACATGGGGCGTACAGGTACACCCTGACATCCTGGTACTTAGCCTGTTGGGGACGAAGGGCGTATGCATACGCCCTTGCGTTCTGGTACTTAAGGATGAAGGGCGTATCCATACGTCCGTGGGAATTTCGGTCCCCGCCGCGCACCGGGCCGGGACCGGACCGTGGTGACTGCTGATATCAATCAGCAGGCACCCCGCGCAAATTCCCAGGGGGGTCATCAGACCCCCCCATGTCGGCGCAAATCGCAAGTGAATTCACACTTGCGATTTGCGACGATTCCGGGTCATTACGGGTCTATGGTGACCCAGTGACCCGGAATATAAGGAGGATCGCGGTTGTCTAAGACACCTACGATCCCCCTGAAGGGATAGGAGTGAGGTAGCAGAGGTGCCACCCCTCCTATCCCTGCTATTGGTGGTCTAGATGCGACCACCAATAGCAGATTGGGGGCGGGGGGGGTTTACTTTTGTTTTCCCCGTCCTGCCCACCCACAATAGGCGGAGCAGAACGGGGAACCAAAGGGGATCGGGCACCGAAGATCCACTTACCTGTCCGGAGGCAGCGGGCGACGGAGATCTGCAGGCGGCGACATCGTGTGGCAGAAGAGGATGGCTCCCTGGATCCTACGGAACCCGGTAAGTTGCCTAGCAACATCTGGAGGGCTACAGTGGTCTCTAACCTGTAGCCCTCCAGATGTTGCAAAACTACAACTCCCAGTATGCCCAGACAGCTGTTTGCTGTTTGGGCATGCTGGAATATGTAGTTTTGCAACATCTGGTCACAGTTTAGAGATCATTGTCCAGTGGTCTATAAACTGTGGCCCTCCAGATGTTGCAAAACTGCAAATCCCAGCATGCCCAAACAGCAAACAGCTGTCTCAGCATGCTGGGAGTTGTAGTTGCGTAACGCCAGCTGTTGCACAACTACATCTCCCAGCATGCCCTTCGGCGATCAGTACATGCTGGGAGTTGTAGTTTTGCAACAGCTGGAGGCACACTGGTTGGAAAATACTGAGTTAGGTAACAGAACCTAACTGAAAGTTTTCCAACCAGTGTGCCTCCAGCTGTTGCAAAAGTACAACTCCCAGCATGCACGGTCTGTCAGTACATGCTGGGAGTTGTAGTTTTGCAACAGCTGGAGTCACACTGGCTGGAAAATACTGAGTTAGGTAACAGAACCTAACTGAAGGTTTTCCAACCAGTGTGCCTCCAGCTGTTGCAAAAGTACAACTCCTCAGTCAGTACATGCTGGGAGTTGTAGTTTTGAAACAGCTGGAGGTTTGCCCCCCCATATGAACGTACAGGGCACATTCACACGGGCAGGTTTACAGTAAGTTTCCTGCTTCAAGTTTGGGCTGCGGCAAATTTTTTGCCGCAGCGCAAACTCCTAGCGGGAAACTCACCGTAACACGCCAGTGCGAATGTACCCTAAAAACACTAAGCTTACACAAAATAAAGGGAAAAACACTACATAAACACCCCCTCACACTCCCCCCCCCCCCCCAATAAAAATGAAAAATGTATTGTACGGCAGTGTTTCCAAAACGGAGCCTCCAGCTGTTGCAAAACAACAACTTCCAGCATTTCTGTACAGCCACTGACTGTCCAGGCATGCTGGGAATTTGGCAACAACTGGAGGCACCCTGTTTGGGAATTACTGGCATAGAATACCCCTATGTCCACCCCTATGCAAACCCTAATTTAGTCCTCAAATGCGCATGGTGCTCTCTCACTTCGGAGCCCTGTCGTATTTCAAGGAAACAGTTTAGGGCCACATATGGGGTATTTCCATACTCGGGAGAAATTGCACTACAAATTTTGGGGGGCTTTTTCTCCTTTTACCCCTTATGAAAAGGAAAAGTTGGGGGCTACACCAGCCTGTTAGTGTAAATTTTTTTAGTTTTTTACTTTCACAAGCAGTAAAAGGAAAAAAAGACCCCCAAAATTTGAAACGCAATTTCTCCTGAGTATGGAAATACCCCATATGTGGGCGTAAAATGCTCTGCGGGCGCATAACAAGGCTCAGGAGTGAAAGCGCTCCATGTACATTTGAGGCCTAAATTGGTGATTTGCACCGGGGTGGCTGATTTTACAGCGGTTCTGACATAAACGCAAAAACATAAACTACACCCCTCACGGAATGTGACAAGGGGTATAGTGAGCCTTAACACCCCACAGGTGTTTGATGAATTTTCATTAAATTTGGATAGGAAAATGTAAAAAATTTTAAAAAGTTTTCACTAAAATTTTTCATTTTCACAAGGGAAAATAGGAAAAAAGCCCCCCAAAATGTGTAGCTCCATTTCTCCTGAGTAAGAACAGAACCCATATGTGGATGTAAAGTGCTCTGCGGTCGATCTACAATGCTCGAAAGCGAAGGAGCGCCATTAGGATTTGGAAGAGAAAATGTGTCCGAAATTGAAGGCCACGTGTATTTACTATGGGGGGTCCATAGTGCCAGAACAATGAACCCCCCACCACATGTGACCCCATTTTGGAAACTACACCCCTCATGTAATGTATTAAGGGGTACAGTGAGCATTTACGCCCCACAGGTGTCTGACAGATTTTTGGAACAGTGGTCCGTGAAAATGAAGAATTTTATTTTTCATTTGCACAGCCCACGGTTCCAAAGATCTGTCAAACGCCAGTAGGGTGTATATACTCACTGCACCCCTTATTAAATTCTGTGAGGGGTGTAGTTTCCAAAATGGGGTCACATGTGGGGGGTTCCACTGTTCTGGCACCACGGGGGCATTGTAAATGCACATGGCCCCCGACTACCATTCCAAATGAATTATCTTTCCAAAAGCTCAATGGCGCTCCTTCTCTTCTGGGCATTGTAGTGCGCAAGCAGAGCATTTAATGTCCTAACATGGGGTATTTCCATACTCAGAAGAGATGGGGTTACAAATTTTGGGGGGCATTTTCTCCCATTACCTTTTGTAAAAATTGTAAATTTGGGGAAAAAATGCACTTTAGTGAAAAAATTTAATTTTTCATTTACACATCCGATTTTAACGAAAAGTCGTCAAACACCTGTGAGGTTTTAAGGCTCACTGGACCCCTTGTTACGTGCCTTGAGGGGTGTAGTTTCCAAATAGTATGCCATGTGGGGTTTTCTGCTGTTCTGGCACCAGAGGGGCTTTCTAAATGTGTCATGCCCCCCAAAAACAGTTTCTGCAAAATTCACTCTCCAAAATCCCATTGTTGCTCCTTCCCTTCTGAGCCCTCTACTGCGCCCGCCGAACACTTGACATGAACATATGAGATATTTCCTTAATTAAGAGAAATTGTGTTACAAATTTTGGGGGTCTTTGTCTCCTATTACCACTTGTAAAAATTCAAAAACTGGGTCTACAAGAACATACGAGTGTAAAAAACTGAAGATTTTGAATTTTCTCCTTCACTTTGCTGCTATTCCTGTGAAACACCTAAAGGGTTAACAAACACCATTTTGGAAGCCTTTAGTGAGCCTTAACACCCCACAGGTGTTTGATGAATTTTCGTTAAAGTTGGATGGGGAAAAAAATATTTCACTAAAATGCTGGTGTTACCCTAAATTTTTCATTTTCACAAGGGAAAATAGGAAAAAAGCCCCCCAAAATTTGTAACCCCATTTCTTCTGAGTAAGAACATACCCCATATGTGGATGTAAAGTGCTCTGTTGGCGCACTACAATGCTCAGAAGAGAAGGAGTGCCATTGAGATTTTGAAGAGAAAATTTGCTTGCCCAAAAGCCAAATGTGACTCCTTTCTATTCTGAGCATTGTAGTTCACCCGCAGAGCATTTTACGTCCTAACATGGGGTATTTCCATACTCAGAAGAGAAGGGGTTACACATTTTGGGGGGCATTTTCTCCCATTACCCTTTATAAAAATGGTAAATTTGGAAAAAAAACTGCACTTTAGCGAAAAGTCATCAAACACCTGTGGGTTTTAAGGCTCACTGGACCCCTTGTTACGTGCCTTGAGGGGTGTAGTTTCCAAAATGGTATGCCTTGTGGGGGGTTTTCTGCTGTTCGGGCACCATAGGAGCTTCCTAAATGTGACATGCCCCCAAAAACCCTTTCAGAAAAATTCACTCTCCAAAATTCCATTGTCACTCCTTCCCTTCTGAGCCCTCTACTGCTCCCGCCGAACACTTGACATACACATATGAGGTTTTCCTTACTCAAGAGAAATTGGGTTACAAATTTTGAGAGGATATTTCTCCTTTTAAGGTAAGGAAATATGAAAAATTGAAAAAGTAGGGGGAGAGGGGGAGCAATGAGCAGGGGAACTATACTGCCAACCTAATGTGGGGGAACATACTGCCAACCTAATGTGGGAGAACTATACTGCCAACCTAATGTGGGGGAACTATACTGTCAACCTAATGTGGGGGAACTACAACCTAATGTGGGGGAACTGCAACCTAATGTGGGGGAACAACAACCTAATGTGGGGGAACTATACTGCCAACCTAATGTGGGGGAACTACAACCTAATGTGGGGGAACTATAACCTAATGTGGGGGAACTGCAAACTAATGTGGGGGAACTATACTGCCAACCTAATGTGGGGGAACTATACTGCCAACCTAATGTGGGGGAACAACAACCTAAAGTGGTGGAACAACAACCTAATGTGGGGGAACATACTGCCAACCTAATGTGTGTGAACTACAACCTAATGTGGGGGAACATACTGCCAACCTAATGTGGGGGAACTACAACCTAATGTGGGGGAACTACAACCTAATGTGGGGGAACTGCAACCTAATGTGGGGGAACTATACTGCCAACCTAATGTGGGGGAACATACTGCCAACCTAATGTGGGGGAACAACAACCTAATGTGGGGGAACAACAACCTAATGTGGGGGAACTACAACCTAATGTGGGGGAACATACTGCCTACCTAATGTGGGGAAACTACAACCTAATGTGGGGGAACTATACTGCCAACTTAATGTGGGGAAACTATACTGCCAGCCTTATGTGGGGGACTGTACTGCCAACCTAATGTGGGGGAACTATACTGCCAACCTAATGTGGGGGAACTATACTTCCAACCTAATGTGAGGGAACTATACAAAAATATAAAATTGTACTAATATGATCCATAGTTACATAGTTACATAGTTAGTACGGTCGAAAAAAGACATATGTCCATCAAGTTCAACCAGGGAATTAAGGGGTAGGGGTGTGGCGCGATATTGGGGAAGGGATGAGATTTTATATTTCTTCATAAGCATTAATCTTATTTTGTTCCAGTAATGTATCTAATCCTGTTTTAAAGCTGTTAATTGTTCCTGCTGTGACCACTTCCTGAGGTAGACTGTTTCATAAGTTCACAGTTCTCATGGTAAAGAAGGCGTGTCGCCCCTTGAGACTAAACTTTTTCTTCTCCAGACGGAGGGAGTGCCCCCTCGTCCTTTGGGGGGGTTTAACCTGGAACAGTTTTTCTCCATATTTTTTGTATGGGCCATTAATATACTTATATACGTTTATCATATCCCCCCTTAAACGTCTCTTCTCAAGACTAAACAATTGTAACTCCTTTAATCGCTCCTCATAGCTAAGATGTTCCATTCCCCATATTAGTTTAGTCGCGCGTCTCTGCACCCTTTCCAACTCCGCAGTGTCCCTTTTATGGACAGGTGCCCAAAACTGAACAGCATATTCCAGGTAAGGCCGTACCAATGATTTATAAAGGGGGAGTATTATGTCCCTGTCCCTTGAGTCCATGCCTCTTTTGATACATGACAATATCCTGCCGGCTTTGGAAGCAGCAGCCTGACATTGCATGCTATTCTGTAGTCTGTGATCTACAAGTACACCCAGATCCTTCTCTACCAGTGACTCTGACAGTTTAATCCCCCCTAAGACATACGATGCATGCAGGTTATTAGTACCCAGATGCATAACTTTACATTTATCCACATTGAACCTCATTTGCCAAGTGGATGCCCAGACACTTAGTCTATCCAAGTCATCTTGTAACTTATGCACATCCTCTATAGACTGTACTGTGCTACAAAGCTTGGTGTCATCTGCAAAGATAGAAACAGAGCTGTTAATACCATCCTCTATATCATTAATAAATAAATTAAACAACAGCGGGCCCAGTACAGAACCTTGGGGTACACCACTAATTACCGGGGACCAATCAGAGTACGAATCATTGACCACCACTCTCTGGGTACGATCCATGAGCCAGTGTTCAATCCAGTTACAAACTAAAATTTCCAAACCCAAAGATCCCTATAACTCTTATTTTTCTGTATATGGGGATGTATGAGGGTCATTTTATGCGCTGTGATTTGTAGTTTTTATCGGTACTATTTTTGTTTTGATGGGACTTTTCAATAGCTTTTTAGATATTTTTTAAGGTATTTGAAGTGACCAAAAATCTGCACATCTGGTTAGTGCACTATTACAACTTTTGGGGCCCCTTGTTTGATTTTGCCCAGGGACACGCTAAGCTTAAAACCGGCCTTGCTCCCAGTATTGCTGGACATTAACTGACTGTCAAGGCATGCTGGGAGTTGTGCAACAGCTGGAGAAACCCTGTTTGGGAAACACTGCCATAGGGTATTTTTGTGGCAGATGCAAATCCCCAAATCAGGCCTCAAATGCGCATGGCATTCTCTCGCTTTGGAGCCCTGTCGTATTTCAAGGCAATAATTTAGGGCCACATTTGAGGTATTTCCGTACTCGGGAGAAATTGTGTTACAGATTTTGGGGGTCTTTTTCTCCTTTTACCCCCTTAAGAAAAGGTAAAGTTGGGGTCTACACCAGCATGTTAGTGTAAAACATTTTTTTTCACAAGCGGTAAAAGGAAAAAAAGACCCCAAAAATTTGTAATGCAATTTCTCCTGAGTATGGAAATACCCCATATGTGGACGTAAAATGCTCTGAAGGCGCACAAAGGGCTCAGGAGTGAGAGCCATGTACATTTTAGGTCTAAATTAGTGATTTGCACAGGGGTGGCTGATTTTACAGCGGTTCTGACATAAATGCAAAACAATAAATATCCACGTGTGACCCCATTTTGGAAACTACACCCTTCACAGAACGTGACAAGGGGTATAGTGAGCCTTAACACTCCACAGGTGTTTGACAATTTTTTGTTAAAGTTGGATGGGAAAATGAAAACATTTTTTTTTAGGTATGAATAGAGAGTTTCCTGTGTGGCGCCGCCCTTTTTAGGGTGAGTAACACTTGCCAAGAAGGTAATTAATAGGGTGAGAATAGGGCCTTACAGGGGAAGTTTTTACCCCCACCTGCTACAATGGACAATACGTTGTTCCATTCCACCTTTTCGAGGAAAGTGTTATTTATCTTAAAAATGGCAGTGTTTGTAGATGGAAATAGGGAGAGGTTCCTGTGTGGAGCTGCCCTTTTTAGGGCGAGTAACACTTTCCGAAAAGGGATTTAATAATGCATCTCCACGCTGGGTCGTTCAGCCACTATATGGTCTACTCATGCTGCCGCCACCTCAAGGCTGTGTCATTCAGGCACTTTATGGTCTCCACATGCTTCCGCCACCTCCATGTTGTGTCATTCAGCCACTATATGTTCTCCTCATGCTGCCGCAAACTTCAGGCTCTGTCATTTAGCCACTATATGCTGCTGCCAACTCTAGGCTGTGTCATTCAGCCACTAAATGGTCTTCTCATGCTGCCGCCACCTCCACGCTGGGTCATTCAGCCACTCTATGGTCCCCTCATGTTTCCGCCACCTACATGCTGTGTCATTCAGCCACTATATGGTCTCCTCATGCTGCCAACACCTCCACGCTGGGTCATTCAGCCACTATATGGTCTCCTCATGCTGCCGCCACCTCCAGGCTGTGTCATTCAGGCACTTTATGGTCTCCACAAGCTCACGCCACTTCCATGCTGTGTCATTCAGCCACTATATGTTCTCCTCATGCTGCCGCAAACTCCAGGCTCTGTCATTCAGCCACTATATGCTACTGCCAACTCCACGCTGTGTCATTCAGCCACTATATGGTCTCCTCATACTGATGCCAACTCCAGGCTCTGTCATTGTGCCACTCTGCGATTGTGATTCTAATAGCGACTCCTCTGATCTGCATGTCATACTGAATAACAGTATTATTTCATTAACCCAGCAACACCCTATGCGTGCTACAGCAAGGCAAAGGGTTCAACACCCCTATTGAGGCTCTCCGTAGGCCAGAAATAGCCATTTTGCCACTAATAAATTTGGACCGAAACAAATTTTGGGGGGAAAATTCGGCGAATCGTCCGAATTGAATTTTTCAAAAATTCGCTCATCTCTATTCATATGTATGGCAGCTGGAAAACAGGTACTGGGGCACAACACTTTTACAAATACAAACATCTATGCTTAAAGGGGATCTGCCATCCCTTTCATGCTGCAATTACAGTCTTAAAGTGAAGACAGGTTTGACCTTTAGGGCCACCTGCAATCTCAAGAATGGAGAACCGAGTCTTCCATTAGAATGGAGCAGCTGGTGGCACATGTTCACTGCCACGCGAATAGTTTTCTATGGGAGCTAGTGAAGATAACAAATACAGCATTTAGGGTATCCTGGAAGCAGAAATTGTATTAAAACATTAACTTTCTCGTTCTCTGGTGCTCCATTTACACCTTAGTGACCAATATCTGCATGATGATGTGGCAATATCATGCAGCTAATGGCCACCGTATTGGCAGGCCCGTTGCTACAGGACAGGCAAACCAAGCAATTTCTTGGGGCCCCGAGCTGGCCTTGGGCCCCAAGCAGAGCCGTTGCTTGTCCTGCCGGGCCATCCTCCTGCCCCTATCCCGGTTCAGCAGCTCGCCCTGTCGGCCGGTCGGGCAGGAGGCAGAGACTAAAGCCCCTCCTGTCCCACAGCATGGTGGAGCGGGAGCTGTCAGCTGTCCTGCTCCATCATTCTCCCCCCTTTCTCACACGCTGCTACGTTCACGCAGTGTGGCCCACGGGGACGCCATCCACGGCTGGCCAGCGTGATGATGTCACACCATCGTTCCGGCGCCCAGAGATCACGTCCCCGCGGCTCACACTGCAAGAACGGAGCAGCGTGTGAGAAAGGTGAGAGCTGCTTGGGCGTTATGGTACTGGGGAATTATGAAAATGGGGGGGGGGGGGGGCGGGGGGGCATTATATGGGGGGGCACAGGACATGGGGCATTATATGGGGGGGGCACAGGACATGGGGCATTATATGTGAGGGACACAGGACAGGGGGTATTATATATGAGGGGCACATGAAAGGGGGCATTATATGTGAGGGGCACGTGACAGGGCCCTCCCCTGTCATGTTCCCATATAATGCCCCCTGACATGTGCCCCTGACTTAAAATGCCCCCCTGTCATGTGCCCCTCACATATAATGCCCCCCTGATATGTGCCCTGGACTTATAATAACCCCTGTCGTGTGCCCCTCACATATAATGCTCCATGTCCTGTGCCACTCACGTATAATGCCCTCTGAGGGGGCAGGACAGGGGGCATTATATGGGAGGGGAACATGACGGGGGCATTATATGTGAGGGGGCACATGACAGCCCCCCCCCCCCCCTGTCATGTGCCCATATAATGCCCCCCTGACATGTGCCCCTGACTTATAATGCCCCCCTGTCATGTGCCCCTTACATATAATGCCCCCTGACATGTGCCCCTCACTTATAATAACTCCTGTCCTGTGCCCCCACATATAATGCCTCATGTGGGGAGGGGGGGCTCCATGTCTATTTTGCTTGGGGCCCCCAAATTCCTTCAAACTGCCCTGTGTATTGGTACATGGTTCCCCTACGTTTGATTATTACAATTACAATTTTTTGATTACTACCTTCTCCCCTGTCTCAAACATTATACAGCCAAGATGGGACCAATGTAGAAGTGGAGCACCAGGGACCGAAAAACAATAATACTATTTCTGCTCCTTGGATTCCCCTTTAAACTGGCCATACATATGAGATAAAAGTTGTCTAAAGATCTTCTATATAATCTTTATTAGTGCCTCCCCATTTCCTCACAGCAATCCTGTTCCTTTAAATCAGCTCTACCGAGACCACACAAATGTGGAATTCTTCATCTAGAGCCTGATATGTCATAGATAAAGTTATTTTGGAGACAGCTATATCCAAAATGAATAAATCTGCCCCTAGCGAGATAATGAGTCAGGCTGCAAAATAATTCAATCTCCCATCTCTGGACATGCATGAACTTATTAATGGGCTATTAATTTGGGTTTTTGGGCCTCTTAATGTGAAATCTCATTATTATAGGAACCGGCTGTTCTCTATAGCTATATTTCATGCCACTTTACACTCATTTACATAAACCGTATGTTCTGATTTTCCAGCCAGGCTGCCAAGTGAAGCGGTATCTGTATGGAGAACAAAGTGTTGCAGAGTTGTTGAAGGGGTAACACTCATCGTTGTCAACAAGAATTTGAAAAATAATCAATATGTCACACAAGTCTGTCCAACAAAACATGGCTTTATTTACAGGCTGCATATGCACATTGCAACCTAGAACAATGAAAACATTATCTCAGAGAGTCAGCTTAGGTACCTAGCGGCAGCTTCAAAGAGTCCTCTCTTATCCAGGGCTGAGGATATATTCTAAAGCGTATGAGCAGTTTTCGGCTTCATATGCACCGTTTTATAATAAATTAGCACCAGTAAAATAATGAAAATATAATATTCTGGTTACTTTTCATTAAGATTTTCATCAAGTTGAATTGGAGATGTAACTTGAATTTCCTGGGCTTCAAAGCAAGTTCTATAGCAGCCCCCAACTCCACCTATAGCCCCCCACTCCACCTATAGCCCCCTACCCCACCTATAGCATGTTTCTATTTAGAAAATGGTGTCTTATGTGGCAAAGGAACATTTGAGCATTTCTTGAACAAATGTACTACTTTTGGTTGTCATTATGAATCCGGGCCCATATATGTCTTGGTATGGCGCACCATGCATGTACCTGTGAGTTGACTCTGATATATACTGTATTTCTTGATTTCTTTTAACTATCTTCTGAATAGTTATTGAGACAAACCACAAGCTCTTTATTCCCTGTCTATGGATTAAAACTTTGTGATTTCTACATCATTGGAATTTTTTTGGTGTTTCTCAATGTGGCTTATGTAATCAGGTTTGGGTATATAGTTAACTTTAAACTTAACGCTGACTTTATACTTCTGAACTTTCAATAATGCTATTTTAGTGCTTGATCAAGTTGTAAAAACTAGAATGCCTCTTTAAAGAGGACCTGTGGCATCTCCTGGCATGTCAGTTTTAGTAAATATTTGTGCAATGTCCTGGTACAGTGTCCTAGCTGCTGTAGTCTAAGGTTGTCATGTGGCTTTGGAGTCTCTCCCATCTCTATAATTCTATTCCTGCTGTAAGAGGAAAAGTTGTCAAGCCAGAAAAGGGAATAGCTGTACAAGAACTCTTCTTCCAACACTACACTTTTTGGGGCTTCTGGCTGGAGTCAGTGCTGCATGGATTAGACATTACGATTATCTTTATCTTACACCCTGTGGTAGAGAATTGTAAATCTACTACAGTGAGAAAAACTGTGAAGACCTTCTTCAGCAGAGATATTTGATTTGGACTGTGTATATCTCCCTTAGCAACACTTATGTGCTCATAGCATATTCAGAAACCTTACTTCAGTATTAGTACTCTTAAAGCAACTAAAGGGAAATGTTACCAAATCTCAAGCATCCATTCTAAGACTGCATCTTCTGCTGACAGGATTATATATGCTGTATGGTTGTGCATAGTAGAACTTCAGTAAAGTTAACTCCTCTTTTCATTACTCATGTGCCTGGACTGAATCTATTGCATACACCATTGCGGGTACAGCCCCAGACACCTCACTAAAGTGTACCCTAGGGTCGAGGACTTCCCACAATTCAGAGGCTGATCCAGAGTCTAGTCTCGGGGAGGGGCACTATCAGAGTATTTTGTGTTGGTGGACATAAAATAGGGTGTTGCTTACAGAACTTACAGGTAGGTAATGCCCCCAGGTAGATAGTGTCCCCAGGTAGGTAGTGGCCCAAGTAGGTAATGCACTCAGTAGCTAGTGGCCCCAGGTAGATCATTCCAGTGGTCTTCTGGTTCTGTGCTTCAGCTCCCACAGGGGGGTGCTGGCTACATCCCCCTGATGGTGGCACTGGCCCCCCCACCCGATCTTCAACTGCTACAATTAGGCAGCCTCCCGCATTTACAAAAGTTGCCTGGGTACACAGGGGGACATACAGGGTTAGCCTGCCACAAGGCCATCTGTGACCATAAATATCACAGAAGGGCAATGGTTAGCTCGTGGAGCTCAGATAGATATAATGAGACTCAATTCTTCCCTTAGAAAAACAAAAAATTCCTACAGAATATAAACAGTGTCAAAGTACACAATTGAAATATAAGCCCAACGCGTTTCCCCCTTCAAAATAGATAGTAGGAGCTATGCGGGGTTCATTAGGGGAAAAAGATGTAGGAAAAAACTTAAACTAAAGTTATGCAGCTGTGTTAAAAAAACGCCAGTTAGTATGAAAATAAGATGTTCGGTCCAGTGGGGACCACTCACTCAGACCCTAAGATACCGTCCATGATGCGGGATAAATGACCTGGGTGGGCGTATGATGACGGCTAATCCCCTCCTGGCAGCAGCATGTGACGATACTAGAAACTTTACCAAAAATACTACCCCCGCTGCCCTAACCTACTTCACCCATCTTTCTTGTGGGCACCCCACTTGCATTTCCAATGAAATAGCAATTCTGGAGCAACTTTTCTTTTTTTTTTTTTATCGGGTGTTACCAGTTGGGTGGCATGTCAGAGTTGACACTGCCAGACGGTGTAGGGGCACCTCCCCTCCCAACTGGTAACACCCATTTGTCTATTTAGTAATAGGTTGTAGGAGGAATAACAGAGGAATTTCACAAACCAAAGCTATAAGAAACAATGTTCTACAATTCCTAAGCGGGGAATTGTAATTTTGCAACAGCTGGAGGCTCACTGGTTTGGAAACACTGGGTTAGGCACATGCTAGTGTTAATTACTCTGATATGTACAGATCTATTCTCCACTTAAAGCACTGGTATCTGATACAGCCTGACGGCAGCGCATGAAAACTGCATATATCCATACCAGGCCATATGGTCCCTGTACATTTCATACTCAGCTATGCCACATGGATGAGCCTTAATGCTACTTTTCTTTCATGTTTTTTGACACCTATTTTATTTAAAAAAAATTCTTAACAGATCCCATTCATTTCTCTGAAATTCAATTCATTATAGCAGCTTAGCAATCCTTTTTAACAATCTGTTACACATATAGGGTGCATTCACACCAAGTTTTTGCAATACGGCAGCCGGATCCAGCTGCCATGTTGCCAAAACGTGGTGTGAATGCACCCTTGTATAGTGGGATACATTACATCTGCCTCCTTGTTGACGTCGGCTTACGTGTATGTGATGTTTACATACTTTATTTCATATTTTCTGGCTTCACTGGAGCATGCAATGTAGACATCAATACATTACATGTGTTAATTGTGGCTTGCAGCTACATTTATTCTCTATTATTCGGGAGGCCTGCTCTGTTACTAAGATTAGTCACTAATAGTTCATTATTCTGATTCTCCATATATAGGTCTAGGTTAGTAAGAGAAAGAACACAGGGCAGCATACTAAAGACATGGCCATCATTTATTTTAATTTTATTACCACAAGGAGACTCAACAGCAAGAATTTTCTTATTTAACTCTGTCTACACAAGGGATCTGGTGCTCTACAGGATATGAGAAAAACAGAGCTTCAACCCCATATACAGTATTAGGAAATAGAATTACATACCATATTAGACCTTAAAATGATATGGTGTAAAAGGTTTACCTTTAATTGTACCTGTCAGATCCCACAAAAAAAAAAAAAAAAAAAGAATTAATAAGTTACTCAGTGCCTAATCCTGACCATGTACCATGTAGGTTTTCTGCCTCTATCACCTATATTTGTTATAAAAATCCCTCTGTTCATTAGCTCACAGTGTTAGAAATCCTCTCAGGGGAAGGGGGTGTGTCCCTCCTTGCAGTGGTGGGAGGTGATTGGTGGGTCTGCTCATGCAGCCTTGTCCATGAGTCACCTCTTGTTCATGACTCATGGACAAGATGATGTTGCTGCAGGACTGATTAGTGTCCCAGAAGGTATGGGGACCCCTAGTGGTGGAATTTTCAGGAGCCATTTTCTTTATTAAATATTCAAAACATTTTAAACAACCATATTATAAAGGTTTTTGATTTTCATCAGTAACAACATATAAAAAGTTTTTGGATCTGACAGTGCCCATTTAAAGGGGCTATCCCAATATTTAGTTACATCCTACCCACAAAATAAGGGATAACTAGGGTTCTGACCTCTGGGATCTCCCCCAACCACAAGAACAGAGGTAAAATGTCACCCGAGTAAATGCAATGCTTGTGCCTAGTCACCGCTCCCTTTACTGTCTAGAGGTCCCCAACCCAGTCCTCAAGGCCCACCAACATTTCTGGATTCCATTTTTCCTGGTCTATTCTAATGGAGTACCTGAAAAAACCCAGAATGTTGGCAGGCCTTGAAGACTGGGTTGGAAACCACTGATCTATGGGACTTGCCAAACAATGGCATGCACTAAACTTTTTGTTTTGATGTTCCATATCCAATGAATGGAGCTATGACTGAGCATGTGCGTTACATCCTCAATCACTCAGGGCACATCTGGTCATGATTGGTGGGGGCCCTAGTGTTAGACCCCCTCTATCCTCTATCCTGTGAATAGGGGATGACTTTTATTCTTGAAATAACTCATTTATCTTAATATTACAGATCTGTGTTGTAGCATATAATATTGAAGGCACAACCTGTGCCTTAGATTTCATACGAAGGAAACATTGTGGTTCAGACCCTACATTGACAAGTTTAGCTCAGCTATACATTGTAATTGGTTATTTAAATCTTCTTTGGGTTACAAGAGTGATTGATGTGGCATTATTAGATACTGTAGATTATTTTTGTACAAGGTCAATAGTGTTTGCTGTATCTTGGTGGTAATGAGTCCTTGTTGTTCTCATTAGGATGAAGCAGAATCTATGTGGTTAGAGGGTTGTGTGAAAGTTCAGGGTAATCCACTAATTGTCCTAATTCTGGAATAAATAGTGACATGAAATTCACTGTAACTCGATTAGATGATCAGATCACTGTATATAGAGAATGAACCAGAGCTAAAAATAAACGCTGCTGACATGAAGGGTTGCGAGTAATGGTTCAATTGGTAATCATTAAAAGGGGTACTCAAACATCATCTAAAAATATATAGATGCTGTAGAAGCATATAGCATTGCTTACCTATCTGCTCCTGTTTTAAATCACCAAAAAATATTTGTTTTGGGGGTATTTGTTCTGTACTTTGAGCCGTTACTTAGTACCACTATTTCCAGAACGCCTTGCTTTTCTTCCGAGTCCTTCCACCCTACCTACTCCTCTCCTGCCAGTTCACCACCGAGAGATGTTGTAGAAAATGTAATTTCACAATCATATATATATAATATATATATATATATAACCCAGACTGTGACAACCAGAGTACTACAACCCTCATTATTTCACCATACACTTAAATCCCACTTAGACTCCATTGCCCTTGCACTCTAACCCTTAGCTGATGCATATGGGCAACTGCATCATGGATATACAACACAGATCTGTAATACAGATGCTTTTTGACATTGCTTACACATTTTTAATGTATTTATATACAGTATAAGCTCATATTACATAACTTATTATATTCATTCTATGTACCCGTTGGTGTATGTAGAAACAAGCAGTCCTCATTCACTTTCCCTTAGATGGTGTGGTAGCATACTAGCCAAGGATTGTATTTCTGTCCAAGACTGAAGCTTAGTTTTGTTTAGTTTGTGCAACTGTATCTGAAAATACGTCTTGAATAGTCTTTAGTGAGGTAGGTCATTCATGAATGTGAAGTGGCATTCAGATAATATTTGGAGGAGGAACCATATTCGTTTAGCTAAACTATGCCAGGCTCCATTACACCTTTGTCAGAAGTAGTCATACTAAAAGCATGGAGTCATGGACCGGTTCTTCAGCATTATTCCGGCTCTGTTAGGTTTGGTTCTTGTAGAGTAATCTTTACTTACATGGCAAAACCATGATGACATGTCCGATTGCCAATATAGTTTACCATACATAGCATCAACCTAATACATTAAAAACTCCCTCTAAGGGCTCATCTGGTTCAGAAAACCCATTTTGATATATTCTTAGCTAGAAGAGAGTCTCTGGCTGAGGACCTTTATTTAAAGGCAAGAGCAGCTACAAAAGAACATCTGTTCCTCTGGAGGACCCAACACTTTTATGCATTACGTAGATATCTGGTTGACTTCAGTAACAACTGTGGAATTATTAATTTCCCCTGCGGGGGTGCTGCAGGATGGCGGAGCCACATGTGACAGCTGTTTGTCAGGGCTGTAAGCAGTAGATCCCCTGTAACATGGTATTTCTTGTGGTTCCCAAATAAGTAGTCAACCTTTTTAATTATAATTTTGGTCCACATGACTACCAACATCTGAATGCAGTTTGCCATGTGGTCAGGGAATTTAGAAAGATCCAGTTTTGTTGTTTCCAAGCCATTCAATCTGGCATATGTGCACATCTTGCCCACAAATGGCACTTGTTCTTGCATATGACAGAAATGCATACTTACAGGACACTGGTCCCCAATATAGTTGCCCATCAAATTTAGTGTAATTTTAACATAATATTCCACTCCTTTATATCCCTTTCTCTTATACAGAGTCTCTCTCTTGTAAACAAATCTCTTAGTTCTGTGATTCAGCTGTGATGTGGACTTCTTCAAGGTGGTGTCCAGCCAGTCCACATATAAAACTTTCCCTTTAGATCTCAGAATCAGTATCTTCCAATATCTGCAATTGGAGTTAATGGGAAGAGATTTTCCTCTTCAGGGGATGGACCTCTACAGGTAGAGCAGAGAAATTAGGGGCCACAATCTTGGGCTAGAGAGTCACAGATGTTCTGCATAAGAAACCCAAAGAAACAGGAAACAGACAGTGACAGAGTTAGTAGGTGACATTGGAAATATATGAGCAGGAATGGTATAGAATAATACATATCTTTAAGGCTATGTTCACATGGGTTTTTTTTGGAAACGAAAACATGTGTAAAGTGCACCCATAGTTTTCGATGGGAACACATTACAGTTTACACTGTTTATTTGAACTTCCATTTAACAATAATAATGTTGTAGAAAAGCCCCATCGATTTAAAATTTTTAATCAAAATAAAATATGTTCCAGAAATTCGAGGCTATTCTCTGAATTTTTGCTGTGTATTTTTTATCTATGTGAACATAACCTAAAGACAACACAGACACGAGAATTTAACCTTAGCAGATGAAATAACATGATAAAGAACAGATATTAAAGGAGATGCTCAATGTTATGGTTACAGGTTCAGAGAATCAAACCGATGAAAAACATTTTCCTAAATTGCAAAGAAATTCACCCAAATGTCCCCAAAAAGAAAGAAGAAATAATGCCTGTTACAGTGGGGCAAAAAAAAAACGTATTTAGTCAGCCACCAATTGTGCAAGTTCACCTACTTAAAAAGATGAGAGAGGCCTGTAATTTTCATCATAGGTATACCTCAACTATGAGAGACATAATGAGAAAAGAAAATCTATAAAATTACATTGTCTGATTTTTTAAGAATTTATTAGCAAATGATGGTGGAAAATAAGTATTTGGTCACCTACAAACAAGCAAGACTTCTGGCTCTCACAGACCTGTAACTTCTTCTTTAAGAGTCTCCTCTGTCCTCCACTCAATACCTGTATTAATGGCACCTATTTGAACTTGTTCTCACTATATAAGACACCTGTCCACAACCTCAAACAGTCACACTCCAAACTCCACTATGGCCAAGACCAAAGAGCTGTCGAAGGACACCAGAAACAAAATTGTAGACCTGCACCAGGCTGGGAAGACTGAATCTGCAATAGGCAAGCAGCTTGATGTGAAGAAATCAACTGTGGGAGCAATTATTAGAAAATGGAAGACATACAAGACCACTGATAATCCCCCTTGATCTGGGGCTCCACGCAAGATCTCACCCCGTGGTGTCAAAATGATCACAAGAACAGTGAACAAAAATCCCAGAACCACACGGAGGGACCTAGTGAATGACCTTCAGAGAGCTGGGACCAAAGAAACAAAGGATACCATCAGTAACACACTACGCCGCCAGGGACTCTAATCATGCAGTGCCAGACGTGTCCCCCTGCTTCAGCCAGTACATGTCCGGGGCAGTCTGAAGTTTGCTAGAGAGCATTTGGATGATCCAGAAGAGTATTGGGAAAATGTCATATGGTCAGATGAAACCAAAGTAAAACTTTTTGGCCACAAACAACTCAAATCGGACCTTTCCGATTATTTTACCAATAATACTTCAGAGACCTTGGATGTGGGATGGATCTGGATGGCCCACAAGGCCTATGTTAGAGGTAAAATTATTGCTACGGCTTCTAAGTTGAAGAGAGAATGTAACAAGGTACAGGCTACTTTAGAGAATAAACTAGCGAGACTAGCCATTGCTCACAAACACAATCCTATTACTTATCTTCTACAGGCGCGGCGGACAAAGAAATTACAGCTGAATGCGGTGCTTACAGAACATACGGAGAAGGCATTGAGATGGACTCAAGCCACATACCATCAATGGGCTAATAAGCCTGACCGTTTGTTGGTGTCCATGCTCAAACATAGCATACAACTTAGACCAGGGGTGCCCACGTCAGATCCATCCCCCATATATGATGTCTTTCATTCTTTCTATTCCTCTTTGTATAAGGAGACCGCCACTCCACCCTCTAATCTCTCTATCGCTGCCTTTCTCTGCTCTATTTCCCTTCCCCCAATCTCCCCTTCTACTAGAGATGCTCTTAACGCTCCTGTCTCTCCTGGAGAGGTCTCTGCAGCTATTTCCGACTTGAAACAAGGCAAAGCCCCAGATCCCTTTTTTACAAAATTTTGGTCCCATTCTCTCCCCTTATATTGTTGCCTTCTGTAATAAACTATTAAGTGGTTCTCTTATGCCCCCTGAATTTCTAAATGCTTCCATTATAGTTATCCCCAAACCTCATAAAGATCCCCTCCTCCACTTTAATTATCACCCTATTTCTTTAATAAACCTAGACACGAAAATCTTTACCTCCATCCTGGTAAATAGATTAAATGCCATCCTCCGTGAGCTAATTCATAATGACCAGGTTGGATTCATTAGAGGTAGACAAGCCCCGGATAATATTCACAAGGTCCTTAATATTGTTAATTGGGTCTCTACTACCTCCACCCAGTCACTTTATTAGAGCTTTCAATACATTCAATATATTTAAAAGCATTCAATACAGTTTCGTAGCCCTATCTTTTTGGGGTCCTATGAGCTATGGGATTTTCAGGCACGTTTGTCCATGCTCTTAGAGCACTGTACTCCTGTCCATTAGCTTATCTAAAACTTTCCTCCTCTCGCTTTCCCCAATTAAGATTGAGCGGGGGACGCGCCAGGGGTGTCCCCTGTCTCCAGCTTTGTTCGCTTTAGCAATGGAGCCCCTGGCGAAGACGTTCTGTGACAACCCAGACATTGCAGGGGTGACTATCGATCGATCCGTGTATAAGGTAAACCTGTTCGTGGATGATCTCTTATTCACCCTTACAAAGCCACTTATTTCCCTCCCCAGCCTATTTGCAGTTCTGGACCACTTTCCAACCTTATGAGGCCTGGTTGTGAATAGATCCAAGTCGTAAGTTCTGCAATGTTATCTCCCTTAACTTTGCTCTGCGACCCTCTTCTACCTTTCTCCCCTACCTACTGTAGGTGTCTCCATTCCTACCTCCCTCTGTGAAGTTTATAAATTGAATTACATCCCTCTCTTCAAGGCTATTAGGGAGGATTTAGCTCGGTGGAACCTTCCACATATCTCCTGGTTGGGCCGTCTCCACTCCGGTGAAAATGGTGGTACTCCCGAAATTGTTGTATTTATTCTGGACGCTCCCCGTTCCGATTCAGGTAGCAAACATCTGGAAACTACAATCTGATGTCTTTAAATTTATTTGGAGAGGACTGTGCCCACGTATACCTAAGTCCATGTATTATGTATTATCACAAGAGGGTGGGAGGACTCTCGACCCCTATCTTTCTACTCTACTTTCATGCTGCTAGACATTCTCAGCTTCTTCTCTGTAATGCTCCCTCTTCCTTTCCTAGGTGGGTATCACTGGAAAATGATTTACTCTATCCATATTCTTTCCATTCTTTGATGTGGCTCGCTGGGCCTGTTGCTTTTGTCCCTGCAAAAGTTACTGTCTCGCTATATTCTCTTCTTTTGTGGCGATCTGTACGATTTAAGCTTTCTTTTCAATCTCCTATCTCTCCTGCTACCCCCGGGCCTCCGAAGCTCTGATTTCTCGTGGTGGACCAGCACAACTTGACTACTCTCCACAATTTCTTGGTGAGGAAGAAATTGAAGTCTACAGGGACTTTCTCTTCTACTTATAGCCCTCCCCCTGCTGAATCCTTTAGAATCTCAAGTATTTTCTTTCCTCCGCTCCTTCGCTCCCCAGGATGTTGTCCTGAACTCCACGTCCTTTGAAACAATGGCCCTGTACTCCCCATTACGTCCAGGTTCTTTGTCTATTCTCTACTCTTCCTTTAAAGGTCAACTGTTATGAGTTTTAACCCCCGTAAACCACACGTTGTGTGATTGATCCACAGGTCCCCAGATTTATCCCTTGCAGCTGTGATCTCCCGGATTAATACCATTATGTTGTCGGAAAAGTTAAATGCCATTCGTGCTGACACAATGGATATATTTAATAAGGTCTGGGATCCATGGACCTCCTCTTCTCATGCCCCAGATATGACATATTACGTTTCTTTGTGAAATGCTTGTCCTATGTTTTCCCTTTTGCTTGACAACAAAACTTTACTCTTTTTGATAATGGCTATTCCAAAGCCCTTTTTTTTATATGTTAGGCAACGACTTCTCCACTCCTCCTTCTCCATGTTTTTTATTATTATTAGTCCCCTTTATGAGCAGTGGTCAACACAGTTTGATGTTCTTATTGGTTATTTTTCTTTAATGCAATCTTATTGTATCCCTTGTATCTCCTGTATACGATGTATGACTATGTTTGGCTTTAATAAATTTCTCTTTTTGACACAAAAAAAACTCAACTCGTCATGGTTAAAAGGTGAAAGAATGCTGAGTTGCATCCAAAGAACACCATACCTACTGTGAAGCATGGGGGGGGGGGGGGGGGGGTGGAAACATCATGCTTTGGGGCTGTTTTTCTGCTAAGGGACCAGGACGACTGATCCATGTTAAAGGAAAGAATGAATGGGGCATGTATTTTGAGTGAAAACCTCCTTCCATTAGCAAGGGCATTGAAGATGAAAGTGGCTGTGTCTTTCAGCATGACAATGATCCCAAACACACTGCTTGGGCAACGAAGGAGTGGCTTCATTAGAAGCATTTCAAGGTCCTGAAGTGGCCTAGCCAGTCTCCAGATCTCAACCCCAATAGAAAACCTTTGGAGGGAGTTGAAAGTTCGTGTTGCCCAGTGACAGCCCCAAAACATCACTGCTCTAGAGGAGATCTGCATGGAGGAATGGGCCAAAATACCAGCAAAAAGTGTGTGAAAACCTTGTGAAGACTTACAGAAAACATTTGACCTCTGTCATTGCCAACAAAGGGTAAATAACAAAGTATTGAGATGAACTTTTGTTATTGACCAAATACTTATTCTCCACCATAATTTGCAAATAAATTCCTTAAAAATCAGACAATGGGATTTTATGGATTTTTTTCTCATTATGTCTCTCATAGTTGAGGTATACCTATGATGAAAATTACAGGCCTCTCTCATCTGTTTAAGTGGGAGAACTTTTTTGCCCCACTGTATTTGTATAGTATAATAGTAACCACTATCAGCTCAACATATAATCATGCAACTTCTTTAACTTGTATTTCACAGTATAAAAAAATCTGTAAATAAAACAGATCTCCCTTTCTAAGCAAAAAGGACCAAACACCAGGCCGTAAGTTTTCTCTTACTGTATAGTGAATGTATGCTCTATAGCCACCATGTGGACCATAGGGACCTGTACACTGGAGATGACTTATTGACTTCTACAGCAGTGTTTTCTAGGCACACTCTGTGACCTGTGCAAAGGTCATTTTGCATGAGGTGGGGTAGGAGGGGAATTCTGGTGTGATGATACATATATATTTATATATGTGTGTGTTATCTATCATCACAATAGGAAGTGACATGAAAAATTTAAAAACAAAATTGAATATTTGTTTAAAGGGAACCTCTCATTACTTTAATGCTGCCTGAACACACTGAATGGCCTATAAAGGATAAGATCCACTTTACAATTGACGGAGGTTTAACTTTCAAAACACCCACCAATTCTGAGAATAAAGTAAAAGTAACACTAGCTAAGTGCCGCAGCCCCCTTTTATCAGATGGGAATACGTGGGAATATGTAAAAAAAAAATAATCTCTGGAAATATGGGCATGTGCACTTGTAATAGTGGACCTTCATGCTGACCCTGTCCTTGTTTGATTGTTGGTCACTGTTATTGTATTAGGATAAAATGAATGTATCAAGCATGGAGAGTACTCACCGAGACTTGGGAGCAATATACTGTGCGGTTTTAATACTCAGTAATATGTTAGGAATCAGGAGAATAGTGCACCAACCAAGGCAAAACCAAAAGCCATTCTAAAAAGAAAAAAAAAACATGCATTATATTTACCTTTCAGCAGGATCATTTAGGCAAAAATACTTCACCATTCCTTGGCCCAATAAGAGCAGGGTATTGGTACATCTACCATTTTCAGAGAATTATCCATAAATCTATGTGCATGCTTCCGAAATCCCTGGGCCTTCCATGGGACATTGTATTGCTGTAATACAGCACACATGTAGGCCTTTACATTACGTCATCAATTACTTGAGATATGAAAGGTAAAGCTCCAGGAACCTTCAGTAACATTTACCTGCATATGTGTGACTGATATGAGCAGCACTACTTATTAGTCTAGCCTAAACAATTATTGCCGAACTAATGAATGAAATCATTTCAATATCAAATCTATATAGGGTTTGCAGTGTAAGTCTCTTTCTCGCTCCTCCACTCACCCAGGGATCCGTCACATGGTCGCAGAGCACAACGCGAGCGCTGTCAAGTGTTGTGGGCAAATAACGGCAGGAAGCAATATTAGTTGTGATCTGGAAGGATAACACACAGTCAGGTTAGCAGATACTCAATGGATCACAGAGAGAGCCCAAAATGCTTTAAAATAATTTACCAGCAGTTACTTACCTTTTTGATTTTTCACTGATCCCCAGTTTGTTCAGTCTCTTATTGGCATCATGGTCTACCTTTTGAAGTGGTCGTCATGTGATCACTGCAGCCAATTAGCAGCCTAAGCGGTCACTGGCTATGCTCTGAGCATTATTGCTTAGTGATAGGTGCCATGGTGCCCGGTAAGGCCCATGTCCGCTGAGGCCGCTGGTTGGCTGCAGTGGTCACATAACAATTATTTCAAAAGGAAGACTGGGGTACTGAAGGCCGAATAAATTGGGGATCAGTGTGGGACCGGAGCGGTAAGTAACTGCTGGTTTATTATTTGAAAGCATTTGGGGGGGAGGGGGGAACAAAAGAACATGGAGGAACCCTTAAAATGTTATCAATAGTATTACAGGCAGGATCTCTCTGGACTACATGGTACCTTCTATACCTTTCATCCAAAGAAAAGAATGGGTTTTGTGCACATCACAATTCTGGTATGCAATAAGGGTAGACATCAGAGTATTCCCCCTCGTATATCTTCCATGTATGGCATTCCATAGCCATACATTGGCATGCATCAACAACTGACCAAAATGTAAAAAAAAAAAAAAACCTGTATCCTACAAGGTATATGTTCTCTTGTATTAGTCTAATGTACAGGAAAGGGAAGTTTTTCCTATACAGTTAGGAAAAACAATACAATTTTGACCTCCGTCAGGTCAATAGGGGTTCTATGGCTACATTTGGCGTAAACTACGACACAGTAATGTCCTTATATGTACAGTAGAAGACAACCCAAATTTGAGCAGACTTTGGATCTATTTCTTAAGAGGCAATTTACAAATAACCTATTAAATCTTCTTGACAATATATCCTGCACAGGATCTGTATAGGTTGATGGAGGGCCCTAGGTGCCCAAGTTTGATGCTGGTATAAAATAAAGTGTTTAGATAAGTTATTGTGAATACTAATACAGTAACTGGTAATGCCCTATAAAACCAGTTTATTATAGGCAAAAACAGGTTCTACTGGTACTAATCCATGGTGATTATATACTGTGAGTAATAAAGTGAATGTCAAACACGCCCAAGAAGCCTGAATAGACATTGACAAGTGCTTCCTAAGATATTTTGCAATAAATCCAGATGGTTAGTAATTAGCTAAAGTGATTATGATTATACAGTATCTGATACCTTTACAATACACCTTCAGTAACCTACATACTGTATAAAAAGTTTGTATTCTTTCTGAAAAAGCACCACTTGGGTTGTTTCCAGTATTGCGCTTATTCAAGTGAATAGGGCTGAGCTGCCGGACCGGACACAGCCTATAAACCAAAGTGGCGCTGTTTCAGGAAGTAAAAAGACCTGTTTTACATCTCGCATAACTTTAATGATTCTTTGTCAGAGTTGGATCAACTTACAGTTTGCTTCACCCATTCAATGTATTGAGAAAAGTATCCTATAGCCTGGTCAAGCAGACACTTGCTCTCCTGTTGAGTTAACCAGAAAATGCGTCATTTACGATTTAATAGCAATTGATGGTTGAAGTACATATTAAAGAGGACCTGTCTTCTCTCCTGACATGTATATATATTTTATCAATACATTTATTCTTTATGAAATATCAGTTCTGGGTCTTTATGACTTAGAACTATGTATTGTGCTGTTCCTCTCTACATACATAAATCGACAACTGGGTGTTACCATTCCTTTTGTCAAAATACTCAGACTGGACGGTTAGTAGGGACTGGTGTTCCAGTTTATCTTCTATGCTACATCAAACTGGACAGTCTCAAACTAGTAACACCCAATATATCATACATTATATTCATACATTTTCAGGAGGAATAACTGAGGAACAGCTAAATGTGCAGTTCTAAAAAAAAAAAAAAGATGACCGAGAATTGTTATTCATAGGGAATACAAGTATTTAAAGGAAAACTGTCAGCTTTCTCCTCCCCCCCCCCCCCCCCGCACTAACCAGCGGTACTGGTGCAGGGGACGCTGATCAGTTTGATGTTTACTGTGCCCGAATCCGCCTGGCCGATATCTTCATTTTTCCCTATATGCTAATTGAGTGCTAACTGGCACAAGCGATGTTAACTGGCACTCTAACATCACTGCCGCTCATCAATATTCCTCCCCTCCCTCCGCCTCTCCCTCTTCTCCCCACTCTGTAATGAAGAGGGAGAGGTGGAGGGGATGGAATATTGACGAGCTGCGTGGCGCTGCGGCTGGAGGTGGTGACGTCAGAGTGGTAGTTAATGCCCCCCCTGTGCCAGTTAGCACTCAATTCCGGGCACAGTAAGCATCAAACTGATCAGCGTCCTCCGCATCAGACAGTACCACTGACAGTTTTCCTTTAATAACACAGATAATTAAAAAAAGATGACATATCCTCTTTAAAGTGACATATATGTTACCTATGCAGCCCCTTCCTTATAGTGTTATAAATAAGGGCTGTGAGACCAATGCTATGATGTTTCTTCTTGAGGAGAGTGCCATAAAGATGTTCATGCTGCACTGGGAATTCTGGGAGACAGGGCTGAGCTACCACCAAAATGCCCCTATTATTCATTTATTTATTTTGTCTGGAAAGACCATGATATAACATATTTTTGGCCTTATCTATCGGTTTCCCAATGTTATGACATGGTGTGACATGGTCGCCATAACTGACATTGTTGCCATAAGGTAGAAACACGGCCAAAATATGATCCTGACATTAAGTAATATTACTACCTTTCCTTCATAAGATCTGTTTTCTATAGCAAAAATATGCATGGAACCTGCACAGATCAGAATTAAGCCAATGTGAATGTATATGGACAGCTGGGGAGATTTATCAAAACCTGTGCAGAGGAAGAGTGGTGTAGTTGCCCATAGCAACCAATCAGATTGCTTCTTTCATTTTCCACAGGCCTCTTTAGAGGCCTGTGGAAAATGAAAGAAGCAATCTGATTGGTTGCTATGGGCAACTGCACCACTCTTACTCTGCACAGGTTTTGATAAATCTCCCCCAGTAAGTTCAAGTAGTAAAATTTAAGCCAAAATCAATAGGCCCCTTCATATATTGGCTATATTGGGTGCTGAGTTGCAGTTGCACCTGAGCCCTGTTGTCTGGGGACATATTGATCCCTTTGTCACCTAAGGTCTAACAGTATGAAAAATTGCCCATGGTAGGTAAGTGACTTCTTTTGCATAGAGGCTCCTATGTAAATAGTAATGTGTGTGACTTACATTTTTCAATTGGTCAATTGTTCCCTGAATCAAAGGCCCTTTCAGCGTGTAGATATTCTGCACGGTACGTTGTATCCCAACCTGAAAGAACAAAGATGTGTACAGTGGTCCCTCAAGTTACAATATTAATTGGTTCCAGGACGACCATTGTATGTTGAAACCATCGTATGTTGATACCATAACTCTATGGAAACCTGGTAATTGGTTCTGAAGCCCCCAAAATGTCATCCAAAAATAGGAAAAGGTGAGAATTAAAGAAAAATAAATAGATAACTAATATAGATAAAGCAAATCCTTACATATAAAAGTAAGAAAGTCTGCTGGGAGCTGTAAATCTTTGTCTATTTCAGTGTTTCCCAACCAGGGTGCCTCCAGCTGTTGCAAAAGTACAACTCCCAGCATGCCTGGACAGCCAAAGGCTGTCCGGGCATGTTGGGAGTTGTACAATTGCAACAGCTGGAGGCAACCTCTTTGGGAAACATTGGTCTATGTAGAGGACAGAAGCTTCTTCAGGGTCCTGTACAGAACATGCAATGTCCTAAAAAAAGTAACATGGAGCCGTCCTCACCTGATGCCCAAAGGAGAAGCTATCCCTGGCACAGGTAAAGAGTACAGAACATGTAATACCTCCCTGTACTGTAGGGGGCGCTACCAGACACCAGTCAGTGCATGCACTTCAGTAATACAGGTAAAGAGTAGTACAGAACATGTAATACCTCCCTGTACTGTAGGGGGCACTACCAGACACCAGTCAGTGCATGCACTTCAGTAATACAGGTAAAGAGTAGTACAGAACATGTAATACCTCCCTGTACTGTAGGGGGCGCTACCAGACACCAGTCAGTGCACGCACAGGGGTTTTACCAGTGAAATATCCATTCTGATTGGTCGGTTCTTCCAGCCATTGACATGTTTTGCAGATTCCAAAGCATTGTATGTTGAGTATGGTTTCAAGTTACAATGGTCCAGAAAAGACCATTGTATGTTGAAACTATTACATGTTGAGGCCATTGTAAGTTGATGGATCACTGTATTGCATTAGGCTACCTAAACAATAAATCTGTTAAAGAGATTACGATGCAGATAGGTGTCATCTTCTTTGGTGCCACGGTCAGGGGTAGGCATATCATATGTTCTGTGCTATTATACACGGGCTCTGCAATGAAGCGCCTTGCTACTACCCTAATTTTTTTAAGGGGCTGTCCAGCTAAATAAAATGTGTCCAGGCTTGGGCTGGGATAAAAATGGAAAAAAATATATACTCACCCACCTTGGTCAGTGATTGGCTGAAATGAAACGCAGGAAGTGCTGTTCAGTCAGGATCAGGCATGGTAGAATGGATGCAGCAGGGGATTGGGCAGGTGAGTATATAATTTTTTTTTCTTATCTTTAGCCCAACCCAACTCCAGACGTACACTTTTTATTTTGCCAGACCACCCCCAAGCCTTTTTTCCCAATTGTGTTTATCAATAAGACTCATAAATTGTGCATTAATTGTCTTGCATTATGGTGTGATACAAATAACAAGTTACCTTTTATTACATGGATCATGTTAAACATGGCAATACCAAATATGAATATATATATATATATATATATATATATATATATATATATATGTGTAATTATTATTTTTTTTAAACACTTTTATACCATAAAAACAAGCTGGTAAAAAGTAATTTTTAATATATAATATAATATTTAATTTTCTGTCAACATAGCCCATTTCTTTGGGACAGGTTGCAGTTTTTATTATTACAATTCTGGGCCTTTGTTAGGCTTAAAGGCACAGCCCTTGGGGCGTTGGGATCACTATGACATAACAGTATGTTATGATGTTTCTACGTGAAGCAATCCATGTCATTCAGTAACATCATGGTGTGTTAACAGAAGAAAAACTATAATGATGTTTCTTACTGTGTATTAGACTACTAGGTTGGAGATATTCTACAGTCATTTCCACCCATTTCACATTGTCTCCTGTTGGATGCTTTTAGCTTTTTCTGGGCCTCATGGTCAGTTTTTATAGTTTATGTCTGTAGTTTATGTCAGTCTTTATAGTTTATGACCAATTGTGCTGTGTCCTAAGAATATATACCAACAGAGGAAAGTACAACACACAGGGGTCACATTGGAGGGAATTATTCTTGGACTCCATTGCTAGTATGATCCACTGGGTGACATTCTGCTTCCGGTCCTGATTCGGTGCCATACTGAACCTTTGTAAGACTAGATGCGCCAGACGCGTCCCAACAATATCCATGAAGCAGTAAGTGAAGGGAAGTTTACATAGTTTACCATGATGACACACCTATGCCCAAGGATCCTTCACAGTCTTCTCAATTACTGTACCTAGGACACCCAGCTAGTGCAACATCAAAGCTACCAAATTCAAGGAGAACTACAAATGCCAACATAGCGCACCGCATACAAGGGGTTGTGACTAGTGACCAGATTCTGTGGCTCCCCAAATAACAAGTGTTCTACCAAGAACGGTACAGAATTCAAGCACCATTGCATTGTATTGCTTTCTTCAAGTTCAGTAAAATCTACTGTTGTTTTCCAAACCCTGTCTGTCAGAAGTATTTCCTGGGCTTTGTGTGAGGCTAACAGCTTATCTTGATAAAGAGACATAGAGGCCAAGGCAAGGGTTGAACCACTCCAGCTACGTGACATCTGGGTCCGCAGCACTCAACATCAACCTATCAAAGGGTCCCCTGGTGTACCCCCATCTATACTTACTTTAAGTTTAGGAGCCAACACAGCCAAAGTTTGGACACTGTTGTTCAACTTCTCCTAAAAAAAAAAAATGATAATAATTAAAAATTAGGTTATGATCAATAAACTGCTTTTTGGCATGCTGTGCATTTTGATTAGGACCCACATAATTTTTCAGGCCTGTGACTGAAGAACAACTATTGCTATTGCAACAAAAACACTGCAAACGTTGCATCATTACTCAACATTTACTATGGCCGCCATATCTTGAATACAGTCAATCCATCATCAAACTTAATGAATTCCTGGGATTAGCGTATGTCTGCCTATTGCCTTGCGGCTACCATGCAACAAAGCCCCAAGATGACTCCTCTGTAGATATTCAGTAAGGGTTTATATATGATACCCTGGCACTATGCCAGGATTGCCACATCAGACTTTAATAATATAAGTTCTTGACTCATATAGCAATTAAAAATATTATCACGGTTATTATGCCTCATCCAATGAAGAGATACCAGGTTAAGCCTGTTTTGCTCGACATGTGATATAAATATAAACAGGTAGCAGCATGTCACCATTATCTACATTAATCGGATTCTATGTGTTCTATAGTCTTTACTAAAAATTAATTTAAGATGAAGAAATAACAATGGTATGTTAATTGTTTCAGACTATGTTGTTAACTCATATGGTATTCAGAGAACTCGGGAACACAGTTGGACGGGAGGTTCTAGTACCCAAACCCTCTGTGATATATCCCTTAGTGTGAAGGAATTTCACCATGAAACCTCTGCATATTCGATGTAGAACATGACTTCCATTATGTGTGAACCCAGCCTTATAGAGCGCATTTTGACATTTTTGTTGGGCACCAACCAAAGTAGAAACCCCTCTTCTTGTGGAACAATTATTATTGCTCTTTTGTATTATGTATTGTAGATACCTACCATGAAGGACTGTTGATCTTGTTTGGCTGTATTTTGTATATTTCTCAGGGCGGCTGCCTCATTCTCCAGATCACTTCTTATGGTTGCGTTACTCTGATTGAGGAAAAGATAATCCAACAGGATGATGAGTGAGGAGAATGACCCCGATCCAGATAAATGTCATGATGGGAATACAGCCACTTTGCTTAATCCAGATGTAATTACAAAACTGAATCCCACAGATTAATGATGGCATTGCCATCCTGACCATGACTATTGTAGCTGCAATCATGCTGTATACAATAGAAGTATTACACATGCTCTACTATAGTGGTTCTGTAAGACTGCACTGAAAAGGTCATATGTTGGGCATTCAGGGGCCAAATGCAATTGATGCATGGTTTTAAAGAGTACCTCTCATTATCTTGTTAAATTTTATAATCCCCCCCCCCCCCCCCATCGTGATAAACCACCCCTGTCTTTATTTTTATTATTTTTTAGTTTTCTACCTTGATATTGCTCTGTATTTTCTGCTCAGTCTCAGTCAGATTCACAGACTGGGAAGGGGCGTTCCCCAGCAGGTGTGATATCATCTGAAGCCATACAGGGGAGAACTTCCTCCCTCACTCAGCCCAGAGCAGTTCAGTGTGAGATGAGCTATGCTTGGATAATACTGCACCATGGCCCCATGGCCCCTGACTGCATTTCCTTATTTTGGACTTCTGCCAGGCCAGTAGGAGTCCAAAGTCTGTGCAAGAGATGGGGGGAAATGTGAGCTGGACCATTAGGGAAGTACATTAGAAATATTTTTTATTTACCATAAGGAGTGCAATAGCAAAAATTTTTTTAATGATGGTGCCCATTTTAAGGGATTGTACAACTAAAACAACAGTTAAGGGGTACAGAGGTAGCAGTCATAATTGGGCCCTTGTTTCCAGGGGATGGTAGGAGGTCAAAGGATCATCTACTACATTAGGAGACACCATAAATAACACACAGCCTTGTAACAGATTTTAAATAAGGGTCTAAGATGTTCAAGTTACACTTCAGATCACAATATGTTTATTAGAAGGATTCTGCATCAGTAGGTAACAAAAAAGAAAATCCAGGCCAGTTTTTTTGTATATATATTAGAATCTGCCATAGTCCCTTAACTGTCTAAAAATTAGTGTTTTGACCTATTCCTAATACCATAAAAGTCTCAAATAGACTTAATAAATGTATTCAGCTCTAAAATGTATAGAAATATAATCATGATTTACAGTTTACCTGGATGGAGGCAAGACTTTCCAGGTTTGGGATAAATTGTTCAAATTGTTGAATCACAGGAGGCACTTGTATCTGGTGAAAAACATGAGAAAAGAATAGAATAGATATAAAAATGCTACATCTTCAGTATCCGAATGGTAATAAAAAAGAACAAACAGCAGAAATAGAATATTAACAAAAGCAAAAAATAATAAACTAAGCTAGTGTTTCCACTTTTCATTTTTTTTTTTTTTTGGAAAACTGCTCCTGCGGTTTTTAAGTCAGAAGTGGATTTAGTAGGAAGGAAAAGTATAAGTCCTTCCTTTATATTTCTCATTCCTTTTGAATACACATCTGGCTTTGGCTCAACAATTGCTGTGGCAGTTTAAAAAATAAAAAAGTTGAATCCAGGCTGGAGCACATAGATTTGTGAAAACTGTCATGGATCCTGTGTCTAAATAGACATGGACTTGCCCTTAAAGGGTTACTCCACTGCTCAGCATTTGGAACAAAATGTTCTGATCGCTTAGAGCCGGTGCCGGGAGCTCGTGACATCATAGCCCGGCACCTTATGACATCACACCCCACCCACTCATTGCAAGTCTATGGGAGGGGACGTGACAGCCTTCACGCCTCCTTCCATAGACTTGCATTGAGGGGGCGGGGTGTGACATCATGAGGGGGCGGGGCTATGATGTCACGAGCTCCCGACGCCAGCTCTAAGCATTCGGGACATTTTGTTCCAATCGCTGAGCAGTGGAGTACCCCTTTAAGGCCTTTTTACAGGGACAGATAGTTGCCTGTTTACGAGCGCTGATCAATAATGTACAAGTCAATCGCTGCTCATTGACAGGGCCATTTACATGACCCAAATGTCGGCATAAACACCAAAATAAATCTATTCAGCACTGAATATACAGATCTTTTTCCTATTCAGCACTAAATATACAGATCTTTTTCCTATTCAGCACTAAATATACAGATCTTTTTCCTGTATACAGGTGCCTTACTACCAGCCACAAAACACAACAGTCAACAAATGTGTTACTCAGGTTACAATGTCCCCTTTGGATGATACAAACCTACAGATTCACCTTCTCATTAGTGATGCAGGATCCTCCAAGATTCTTTTGCAGACTGACACGTAACTAGTTTTAAAGCCTAGTGACAAGCTGTCTTCTGCACCTGTGCTGATCTGGGGTAGTCTAAAAACCTGGAGTAGCCTAGCAAGGGGATGAAAAGGCCCACTTCCAATAAACTAAGGGATTTAACTATTTATGGATTTTCCATATTTATCCCAGCTTTTCCTGGATAAAATATGTGTTTCTAGTGCTGTGGAATATGTAGAGGCAATATGAGTAAATATTTTTATTATTTTTTGACATATATGCTGGAAGATTATTATTTATCTCTAAATTGTACAAATATTTTATATGTGTACGCAGACCTTCAGTTTCCTTAATCTGGAGTCACCTATGAATTAGTTAGATCTTGAACATCATACCTGTGTAAGGATGCTTTCATATGGAACTTGATCCAATCCACTGTTGTTATAGTCTTGTAGAACCATTACTGCAATATTGGAGATCAAGTCAAGTCCATCCACACTCACATTCAAGCTATCTATCTTTGTTTTCAGTTGTCCTGTATACTGGAAAGAAGTTTTAAGAAAGTAATAAGAAAACATGTTAATGCTGATACAAATATACACTGGGATTAGAGGAGCTCCTTTCATGTCATCAATATTACTCAATAGATACTAATGCAGGTAACTCAGGATGATTCACTTCATGAAGTACATTGTAATGTCTCAACCCTGAACACAATACTAGCCTAAAGCTGAAACCAAAATAACTCAAATGATAGTATGGCTGTATATAGAGGAACACAATGATGAGTATTAGTGTTACGTTAATTTTATGTATTACATGCTTTATACGGCACCCACGCCCTAGGGGGTTTCTTAGCATACGTAAAACGTAATTATCATTGTTATATGGTATTCACATACTGTAAGACTAACAAGGGCTATTTCTGTTGTAGAATAGCAACTGCTGGAGCACAGTACCACACATTAATCATACGTTCGTAAGTCTTACTTTAGATATGTTGAAAGCAGAATCCAAGTCAATAGGATTTAATTGAAGAACATTCCATATTGGAGCGCCACGTTTGCACTGCCTGGAGAGGATGAACAAAGTCCAAGATAAGAATCTTATTTCTACTTTTCCTACTATGGTCACTAATATATATTGCTTATATAAAAAATACTATATCAACTAGACAAGCAGACTTGACATACACTTTATATTCCCAGCCTTACATCAGAGAGAAAAGGATCAGGCAGTTGGATTCCAACATGCTCAATCCTTATCTGCCCTGACATCTAAGTTTATGAGATCTATTATCTAAAAAGGAACTTATTCTGGAGGAAAGGTAGCCCATTGACTGTCATGGTCAATTTCTCCTGTGAAGGTACTGCAATATAATTGTACACTTGCTGCTTTATTACTCCTCAGAGTGAATCATTTTGGAGTCCCAGTAACTAGACAACCAACAATCAGCTCTTTTTGTTTTAAAACAGATACTTGGCCAAAGCCTATGTATCAGATGTAAAAACAGTCCACAGTCAGTTATCATATGAGTGCATGATGCTCACCTATACATGTCGGTGAAGTTAGAATTTTCTCTGAGCCCAAGTTGTCTTTTCAAGTTGATGTTCTGAGGCAGATTGTTTGGATTATCCAGAAACTGCAAAGAATTAAAGATAGGGGGCACATAGTAACATAGTAACATAGTTCATAAGGTTGAAAAAAGACCAGAGTCCATCAAGTTCAACCTATATCCCTAATGAGTCCCTACTCAGTTGATCCAGAGGAAGGCAAAAAACCCTCATACTAGAGCTAAAAATTTCTTCCCGACTCCAAATATAGCAGTCAGAATATCAGAATAAATCCCTGGATCAACGTTCTGTTCCTATAAATCTAGTATACTTACAAGAAATATTGCATGCTCAATGTACATGCAGAAGATGCTATTTTATACATGGTATTCTGTTTACTCACCCTATAAATATCCCCATTGGCCCAGTGTTTGCACACAAGAGTCTGTACGTTTCCTCCGATCAGGAAGGTGATGAACACAAAGAGGATGATCAGCCAGGAAAATATAAAAGAGAGATAGACCTCACTGCAACATAAACATGTGTATTAGAATGTCAGCTAATCAGAATGTATTAAAAGGTGTATTTCCATCATATATACCATTGCTAGGATATCCTATCCTATGTTTTTGCAATTTTTTTCAGTGGGAGCCCCAGTTTTGTGTGCTTTAAATCAATGCACTGCCTCACCATCTTGGAGCAAGAAGGAAGAGAAGACTTGTAAGGCACATAAAGGGTGAAATGGTGGATAAAGGTTTATGAGGTAGGAGAAGAATGGCTGTCAGAGACAGGGAGGTTGCTTCGCACATCTTGCACTGGAGAGAAGGGCCAAGCTGATGTGGACTAGGAATTGAATAGGAAGCCATGCTGTGGACTAGGAATGAGACGGGAAGCCAGGCTGTGGACTAGGAATGAGATGGGAAGCCATACTGTGGACTAAGAATGAGATTGGAAGCCATGCTGTGGACTAGGAATGGGATGGGAAGCCATGTTGTGGACTAGGAATGAGATGGGAAGCAATGCTGTGGACTAGGAATGAGATGGGAAGCCATGCTGTGGACTAGAAATGAGATGGGAAGCCATGCTGTGGACTAGGATTGAGAAGGGAAGCCATGCTGTGGACTAGAAATGAGATGGGAAGCCATGCTGTGGACTAGTGTTGAGCGGCATAGGCTATATTCGAATCCGCGATATTTCGCGAATATATGGACGAATATTCGTCATATATTTGCTAACTTCGCATATTCGCAATATTCGCGTTTATTTTCACAAATGCGAAAATTAGCATATGCGAAAATTAGCATAATCGAAAATTAGCATATGCAAATGTTCGCATATGCGAAAATTCGTACGCCAGTCTCACACAGTAGTATTAGAGCCTTCTTTACACCACACAAGCTGGAAGCAGAGAGGGTTCATCACTGTGATATGTACTGTGAAAAAATATATATATATTCGTAATTGCAAATATATAGTGCTATATTTGCGAATATTCGAGAATTCGCGAGTATGCGATATTCGCTAATAAAATTTGCATTGTGAATTTTCGCGAGCAACACTACTGGGGACGGGAAGCCATGCTGTGGACTAGGAATGAGATGGGAAGCCATGCTGTGGACTAGAAATTAGATGGGGAGCCAAGCTGTGGACTAGGAATGAGATGGGAGGCAATGCTGTGGACTAGGAATAAGATGGGAAGCCATGCTGTGGATTAGGAATGAGATGGGAAGCCATGCTGTGGACTAGAAATGAGATGGGAGGCAATGCTGTGGACTAGGAATAAGATGGGAAGCCATGCTGTGGACTAGGAATGAGATGGGAAACCATGCTGTGGATTAGGAATGAGATGGGAAGCCATGCTGTGGACTAGAAATGAGATGGGAAGCCATGCTGTGGACTAGGAATTAGATGGGAAGCCATGCTGTGGACTAGGAATGAGATGGAAAGCCATGCTGTGGACTAGAAATGAGATGGGAAACCATGCTGTGGACTAGAAATTAGATGGGAAGCCATGCTGTGGACTAGGAATGAGATGGGAAGCCATGCTGTGGACTAGGAATGAGATGGGAAGCCATGCTGTTCACTATAAATCAGATGGGAAGCCATGCTGTGAACTAGGAATGAGATGGGAAGCCATGCTGTGGACTAGGAATTAGATGGGAAGCCATGTTGTGGACTAGGAATGAGAAGGGAAGCCACGCTGTGGACTAGGAATTATATGGGAAGCCATGCTGTGGACTAGGAATGAGATGGGAAGCCATGATGTGGACTAGGAATGAGATGGGAAGCCATGCTGTGGACTAGGAATGAGATGGGAAGCCATGCTGTGGACTAGGAATGAGATGGGAAACCATGCTGTGGACTAGGAATGAGATGGGAAGCCATGCTGTGGACTAGGAATGAGATGGGAAGCCATGCTGTGGACTAGGAATGAGAAGGGAAGCCGTGCTGTGGACTAGGAATGAGATGGGAAGCCGTGCTGTGGACTAGGAATGAGATGGGAAGCCATGCTGTGGACTAGGAATTAGATGGGAAGCCATGCTGTGGACTAGGAATGAGATGGAAAGCCATGCTGTGGACTAGGAATGAGATGGGAAGCCATGCTGTGGACTAGGAATTAGATGGGAAACCATGCTGTGGACTAGGAATTAGATGGGAAGCCATGCTGTGGACTAGGAATGAGATGGGAAGCCATGCTGTGGACTAGGAATTAGATGGGAAGCCATGCTGTGGACTAGGAATGAGATGGGAAACCATGCTGTGGACTAGAAATGAGATGGGAAGCCATGCTGTGGACTAGGAATGAGATGGGAAGCCATGCTGTGGACTAGGAATTAGATGGGAAGCCATGCTGTGGACTAGGAATGAGATGGGAAACCATGCTGTGGACTAGAAATGAGATGGGAAGCCATGCTGTGGACTAGGAATGAGATGGGAAACCATGCTGTGGACTAGGAATGAGATGGGAAACCATGCTGTGGACTAGGAATGAGATGGGAAGCCATGCTGTGGACTAGGAATGAGATGGGAGGCCATGCTGTGGACTAGGAATAAGATGGGAAGCCATGCTGTGGACTAGGAATGAGATGGGAAACCATGCTGAGGACTAGGAATGAGATGATAAGCCAGGCTGGAAAACAGAAATGAGGTAAATAGCCTTGTATTTCACTACAGATCATATCAGGGAACAATGCTGGGGACAAGGAATGAAAGTGTATACCATGCCGGGGATTATAGTTTCAAACATAATGATAAAAAGTGATTTTTGTAGTTTTTTCATCACAATTTGTGTGCTGTACATTCTTGCTATCTTCAGTAGACATATAAACCAGTATTCTGTATACTTTTTTCTTGAAGGGGACCACCCTTATTAATGACCATGTTTTTGTGCAAATTTTGGTAGTCAGCTTAAAAATATTTCACTATATAATACTACTATACAGTGAACATACAAATGTGGCATACAGTTCCTCAATAATATCACAGCAACACTTCAGAAACATTTACATTAAAAGTGTTATTAATCTACTGACATAAACAGAACAGAGAATTTTTAAGTTCAGTCCTAATTCACTTACATTAGGAGGAATCCAACTCCATCCCTTCTCCTCCGTCTGCTGTTCCCAGCATCTCTCAGTAGGTAGAGACCCCAAACTCCAAAGAGAAGCCCCAGTATAGTGGTGATAGCTATCAGGAGAAGTATACAGCACAAAACAACTCCTACAACCCACCTGTGGATTCAGAAATAGTGAAAATGTATAGTAAAATAATGCACATTTACATCAAGTTTAGTATCCTTACAAGAACCAGTCATGTTTGGCAGAAGACAATTTGTACAGTTAGTTTTGTACATTTGCTTTATGAGGGGAACAAATGAAGAAGACAAAATCCAGCTCCCAGGTGCATTAGGAAGGAAGTTAAAACTTAGCCTTTAATAAGTCCATTTAAAAAGTTATATGTACGAGGGTACAAAATTCTGTGACATGCCACATTAAAAACGTGATAGAACGCCGACGCGTTTCGAGACTGAGCTCTTAATCATGGCATACAATCTATACGGTACAGAGGTTTATATAGCAATGAATTAAAATGCATAACCTTACCGTACCGCCCCCCAAAAGCCCACAAAGAGGATGTGACGAAACACAGTGCTGACTTCCAGGGCGGCCAGGTGAGAGGCAATTAGTTTCAAATCTCCACCCCACCTGAACCTTCCCTTTGTGTTAAGCGATACTGCTTGTGAAGCCGCACTGTGTGTGCACAGGGTAATTAGATTATCGGTAGGTGTATATCTGATAATCCGCACGAGATGTTCAACATAGACTTATTCCAACACATCGTGCGGAAAGTATCAGAAAGTATTAGAGACATATTAATGTGGAAAACCATGGTCCGCTAGAATTATTTAATGAAAAATTCTTGTTGTATCTACATATATATATATAAACTGCGGACAATATAGAAAAATACACAACTGCAGATTAGAGTGAAAGGATGGTCTACCTCCTATATCGTATATGGACAAAGCATGCCACATATAGGTGAAGCAAACTAAAAACTATGTACATGTACTGGCTACCAAAACCCATATAGGCAATATGATGTTATAGTTATCTAAGAAGATGCATGTCCTAAATGAAATGAAAAAGGTATACAATTACATAAGCACATCGTGTGAATAAGGATGGAGCTAAACTACATGGCAACAAATGAACAAAACACTCCTATATAAAACAAATGCTGAAAAGATAGAAAAAGAAAAAGTGATAAAAAATGATATATATATATATATATATATATATATATATATGAAGGGAGGGAATGAGGTTTGAATCAGATACATGAAAAATGTATCCTCTTTTATATGTATAGTAACATGATAACCTAATTCAAAACACCTCCATAGTTATAGAAAATGTATGGAAAAATATAAATTGAAGCATGTGTTACATTAGTAAAAATACATTAAATCATTTCTGTAATTAAGACCGAGAGGGGCCCGCGAATCCATTCTGAGGATCCAGAAAGCCTCCCTGGAATACAGAGAATGCATCCAGTCACCACCTCTTTTGGGAGGTGGGACTTTCTCTATACCTTGAAAATGAATGGAGTCACTCTTTCCTTCGTGTTTCTCTATAAGATGTCTAGTAAGACCTGAAACTGACCGACTGGAGAAATCTAATGGACATTGTAAATGTTCATAAATTCTCCTTTTGAGCTTACGGCTGGTACAGCCGATATATTGCATTGTTCGCATGTGGCACAATATATAACATGGTCACTGTCACAATTGATGTAATCTTAGATTTTATATTCAGTTCCTGTGATTATAGACTTTATCTGTGAGTAGGGACCATGTATCTACATGTGCTACAGCGTGAACAACCACCCGTGGTGCGCAACCACATGTCACCTTTTTTGTCTAAAGGAAAGTCACTTGGGGATAAAGTTGCCCCAATTGACTTTGCCTTCCTAGCTACACATCTTACTCCGCCATTTAAGATCTGGGCAAGTGTATCGTCCTGTAATAGGACTGGCATGTGTTTCTTGATAATTGATTTAACCTGCTCAAAGTGGCGGCTGTAAGGGGTCGAGAATGTGGGGATTTGATTATTTGGCTCTTCACTCCGTGTATCGGATGGCAGGTGGGCCAAATATTGTTCTCTCGTTTTAGCATTGGCTATATTTTTTGCTCTAGATAGGATGGAATTATTATATCCCCGTTCTCTTAGTCTGGAAGAAATGTCCTCACTCGATTTCTTATAGTCTGATTCTCGGGAGGATGCTCTACGTGCTCTAATGTATTCCCCAATTGGTAAGTTCTTAATTGTATGTGTGGGGTGACCACTGAGAGCATGGAGGATGCTGTTCCCAGATGTCTCCTTTCGATATAGTTTAGTGACTATATTTTTTGTGGAGCAGTCCCCTATTAGGGTGACATCCAAGAAATCAATTTGACAGTTTTCTGCATGAGTGGTGAACCGAAGATTCATGTCATTGTCATCACAGAAAGTGGCGAATTGGGTAAGATTGTCCCCCAGCCCCTGGCGTATCAGGAGGAGGTCATCTATATATTTCACATTTGCTTTATGCAATAAATTGACAAGGGGATGCGAGAAACGAAGCATTCACATCATGTTTTCGCCCACACATCATGGTTAGAGTTGAGCAAACTTTTCAAATGTTTGGCTCAGCGGGCTTGGTGATATTTTTTTTTATTAATGGGCACTGTCAGATCCAAAAACTTTTTATATGTTTTTACTGATTAAATATGATGACATGTAATATGGTTGTTTACATTTTTTTGAATATTTAATAAAAAGAAACGGCTTCTTAAAATCCCACCACTAGGGGTCCCCAGACGTACTGGGACACTAACAAGTCCTGCAGCAGCATCAGCTTGTCCATGAGTCATGGACAAAAGATGACCCATGGACAAGGCTGCATGAGCAGACACACCAATCCCCTCCCACCACCACAAGGTAGGGACACACCCCCTTCCCCTGAGAGGATTTCTAACGCTGTGAAGTAATGAAAAGAGGTATTTTTTATAATAAATATAGATGATAGAAGTTACATGTACATAGTAAGGATTAGGTACTGAGCAACATATTCTTTTTTGTGGGATCTGACAGGTACACTTTAAAGTTTGGTTTGTGGCGAATAGGTTCTCTGCCAACTGGCAATGAAATAAGCCTCAAAACATTTTAACAGCTGTTGGCAGATGCCTGCCAGAGTTAAAATACACAGAGGTATTGGAAGACGCAGTGGCTTTTTTTTTAAGCGTTCCAAAAATTAGGAGTATTTGCAACAGGATTGGTGATGAATTACCTTTTGTATGAAAAGCCAGAAAAATTATCCCTTTATTGGGGATCATGGGTTGTGTACGTGTAGGCCTGGATAGTAGAAGCAGCAGCAACAAGGGTGGTGGACTGGTTGTAGTAGCCAGCAGACATTACAGCAAGTAGTGGGGGACTGGGGATAGTTGTAGTTGCCAGCATTTAGCAGTGGTGGACTGGTAGAAGTTGTAGTAGCCAGTGGATAGCAGACAGACAGTGGTGGAATGGTGGGAGTTGCAATAGCCAGGGGACTGCAGGAAGTGGTAGACTTGTGGGAACTATAGTAGCCAGTGGACAACAGGCAGTGGGGGACTGGTGGGAGTTGTAGTAGCAAACAGGCAGCAGGCAATAGTGGACTGGTGGGAGTTATAGTATCAAGCGGACAGCAGACAGTGGGGGACTGGAGGGAATTGTAGTAGCCAGCAGACTGCAGGCAGCGGTGGACTGGAGGGAGTTGTAGTAGCCCGCAGACTGCAGGCAGTGGTGGACTGGTTGGAGTTGCAGTAGCAAGTGGACTGCAGGCAGTGGTTGATTGGTCGGAGTTGGGACCTATGGACATATGGGGTGGTGGTAACACTATATATATATATATATATATATATATATATATATATATATTATACTATATAATCTGGGAGGAGTTTCAAAATCCTCATTGAGCCATGCCTGATTCATTTTAAGAAATGTGCGTTTTTCCACGTTGCTGGCTGACAATCTTGTTTGCTTAGGGGTGAGGAGGACGCCTTCCACATTGAACATTATCTCTGATTCTACAATGAAGGGAGGACAAAACAGAACACCCATGGCAAACTGGGCAAAGTTTGGCCAATGGTTTAATTTGGTGACCCAGAAGTACATAGGGGTGTGGGCTCATATTGTCTGTCAGAGAAAGGGCACAGCTTATGTATGCAGCAACCTGGTTGTTCAGGTGGTGATGTACAGCCCTTTGGTGACGATTCATGGAATACTGGATGTAAACATTTTGTCATCTTGTACTCCAAGGTAAAGATGCAGTGACTCAGCAGGGAGCAGAGACTGGACTCCTGTTCGGCAGGTGTTTGCTGCTGGAAAGCTATGGCAAACTGGCTGCGTAGCTTCTCCCTCTCCTTCTTAGGGTGCATTCACATGCTAGTAGCTAGCAGCGAGTTTCCCGCTGCAGGAAACCCGCTGTGAGTTACGCTACCATTGATTTAAATGGGTCAGCGGACAGTCCGCAAATCTGACACTATTATGGACTGACTGTGGACCCATTCAAATCAATGGTAGTGGAACTCACAGCAGGTTTCCCACAGCGTGAAACCCGCTGCTAGTAATAGTGTGTGAACGCACCCTGAGAGGGTGAAAACATTATTCCCCATTCTGGCTTTATACAGAGAGTCTATAAGTGTGTCTTATCCAGTTCTCACTTTTTTTTCCTTAACCCCTTAAGGACCAAGCCCATTTTCACCTTAAAGGGGTATTCTGGGCAAAAACATCCTTTGGATAGGGAATAAGATGTCTGATCGCAGGGAGCCCGCTGCTGAGACCCCCCGCGATCTCCCTGCAGCACCCGCATTCTATGCGGGTGCTGAGTCTCCAGTTTTGGAAACCTCCGGGATTCCGGGACTGGGGACGTGACGTCACGCCCCCTCCATTCATGTCTATGGTAGGGGGCGTGATGCCCGGTATACACCTTAAGGACCAGAGCATTTTTTGCACATCTGGCCACTGTCACTTTAAGCATTAATAACTCTGAGATGCTTTTACTTATGAATTTGATTCTGAGATAGTTTTTTCATGACATATTCTACTTTATTATAGTGGTACATTTTCGCCAATACTTGCATCATTTCTTGGTGAAAAATTCCAAAACGTCATGAAAATGTTTAAAATTTAGCATTTGTCTAACTTTGAAGCTCTTTGCTTGTAAGGAAAATAGATATTCCAAATACATTATATATTGATTAACATATACAATATGTCTACTTTATGTTTGCATCATAAAGTTGACATGTTTTTACTTTTGGAAGACATCAGAGGGCTTCAAAGTTCAGCAGCAATTTTCCAATTTTTCACAAAATTTTCAAAATCGGAATTTTGCAGTGACCAGATAAGGTTTGAAGTGGATTTGAGGGGCCTTAATATTAGAAATACCCCATAAATAACACAATTATAAAAACTGCAACCCTCAAAGTATACAAAATGACATTCAGAAAGTTTGTTAACCCTTTAGGTGTTTCCCAGGAATAGCAGCAAAGTGAAGGAGAAAATTCTAAATCTCCATTTTTTATACTAACTTGTTCTTGTAGACCCAGTTTTTGAATTTTTACAAGGGGTAAAAGGAGAAAAGGTCCCCAAAATGTGTAACCCAATTTCTCTCGAGTAAGGAAATACCTCATATGTGAATGTAAAGTGCTCCGTGGGTGCATTAGAGGGCTCAGAAGCGAAGGAGCGACAATGTGATTTTGGAGAGTCAATTTTGCTGAAATGGTTTTGGGGGCATGTCACATTTAGGAAGCCCCTATGGTGCCAGAACCGGAAAAAAAAAAACACATGGCAAACTATTTTAGAAACGAAGCCCCTCAAGGAACATAACACGGTATACAGTAAGCCTTAACACCCCACAGGTGTTTGACGACTTTACGGTAAAGTCGGATGTGTAAATGAGTTTTTTTTTCATAAAAATGCATTTTGTGAGGTAATAGGAGAACATGCCCCCCAAAAGTTGTAACCCCATTTCTTCTGAGTATGGAAATAGCCTATGTATGGACGTAAAGTGCTCTGTGAATGCACTCCAATGCTCAGAAGAGAGAAGGAGCCACATCTGGCTTTTTGAAAGCAAATTTTGCTGAAATGGTTTTTTGGGGGGCATGTCACATTTAGGAAGCCCCTATGGTGCCAGAACAGCAAAAAAAAAAAACACATGGCATACTATTTTGGAAACTACACCCCTCAAGGCACGTAACAAGGGGTACAGTGAGCCTTAACACCCCACAGGTGTTTGATGATTTTTTGGTAAATTAGGATGTGTAAATTAATTTCTTTTTCTCACTAAAATGCTGTTTTTTCCTCCCAAATTTACCATTTTTACAAGAGTATGTTACTATATAGCTCCAACAGGCTATTGCCCCTATTAATGTGCATAGTGCTATGGCAATGTCATCTGAAGTGCCAGATGTTGCCGAACTACAACTCCCAGCATGCGTGGACTCCTTATACCCCTCTTGCCCTTAAACATTTTTTCAGAGCTTTAAAAGCTCTGTATTATACCTTTCCCCTTGCTCACATTGTGTGAGCTCCCAGCAGGAGAAAGTGGGCGTTCTCCAGCAGGCGCAATGTCACTTAAGCCTGCGAGAGCTGTGCCTCCCAATGCCCCGCATGCACTTCCTGAGTTTGGTCTCCTGCCAGGCTGAGAGGAGACCAAACTAACTGTTTGACTTGCGCAGGGAACAGAACAGAGCCACCTAGTGGCTGTTTTTTCAATCACATTAAAAACATATAAAGGTTGAGAATTTTAACAGCAAGTAAATAGCAAAGTGTCTTATAATTACATAAGGAACAATATATTAAAAGTTTAGTTTGATGACAGGTACTCTTTAAGCAAGCAAAATGCCTGTCATTGCGCAAGCAAAAAACCATACAACTAGCCATCCTTGTCAGCTTTTCCAAGACCCATACTGCCAAAGTCAGTCATCATGATCTACATCGTCATAATCACTGTCACCTTTTGTAGCTTTTGTAGGTTCCTCGTCCCCTATTCTTTTGACTGATTCCATCTCCAAATCCTCCTCAAGTCCCACTTCCTCATCTAACTCCTCCTCAAGAAGAACCTAAAATTGCCGCCAGCCAGATGTGAACCTTCCTCTATTACTCTTTGCTCAATCACCACTGTGAGCATTTGTTCCAGAATACCAGCGGCATACCAGCACTAATTCTGCTGTTGTCCTTCCTGACAAATCTTGTAGCCTCTTCGAAGGGCCTTAGCACGCCACAGGTGTCTCTGATTAGCTGTCAATGCCTAAACTGAAAGTCCCACTGGTTCAAAAAACTGTCTGTCTGCTGCATTAAGTAGTCTGTCGCTGTTTTGCACTGTTGGAGGACCTGGATGACAGAGAGAACTTTTTCTTGCTAATGCTGCTGCTACTACTGTTAAGAGGCACATGGCTGCTGCTACCTATAGTGGGCAAATGGGTGGTGCCCACATAGCTGTTACTGCCACCAACATGTTAACTGGCAAAGGACATGGCAGTGGTACTATTTTCTCTACCTCTTCCTTTTGCCAACCATTCTTTTAAGAGACTTTTTTTCTTGAAAAAGATTTGAGGGAGATTCATCAAAACCTGTGGAGTGGAAAAGTTGCCCAGTTGCCGAAAGCAACCAATCAGATTGCTTATTTCATTTTTAACAAGGCCTCTGCAAAATTAAAGAAGCAATCTGATTGGTTGCTATGGACAACTTTTCCTCTGCACAGGTTTTGATACATCTCCCCCTTGGAGTTTATTATGTTTTGCGGGGATTTGGCACTCACCAAGTAGTCGGAGAAACTGCCACTTAACTTTAACTCTCAATGCTTCTAATGCATATAATATTAAACACAAGTAGAAATACTATGGGGGAGATTTATCAAAACCTGTCCAGAGGAAAAGTTGCTGAATTGCCTATACAACCAATAAGATTGCTTCTTTCATTTTCAGATGCCTTTTCAAAAGTGAAAGAAGCAATCTGATTGGTTGCTATAGGCAACTCCGCAACTTTTCCTCTGGACAGGTTTTGATAAATCTCCCCCTACATGTTTGGTTAAACCCAGAAAATACAGGTAACTTGGCCTAAAATGCATTTTCCATGTTCACTATAAACATATTTTTTATGCATATTTAAAAATATGTGTGTTGACATACATGTCAGCCCACTGCTTTGCTCAGCTTGCTTTGTATTGTATTATGACAGCTTTAATGGGCTTGTTTTGATGTGACACATCTAGGATCTGTAGTGCACCAACAGGACACCATAATGCAGGGAGGGGACAGGAGGTCACTGGCTGAGGTCAGCCATTGAACAATGCTTTGCTCAGCTTGCTTTGTATTGGATTAAGGCATTCTGGGATAAGTAGTTCCTGTGCACCGTATGCTTTCAGCTTTCTTTCCAAGATGAAGTCTGCAATGCAGTGAGGGTTTTTATCAGCCTCTCACACCCACCCTTATGCTATCTCCTGATTTGCCTGGGAGCTGTATCACACATAATATATACTAAGTTTGGCATTTTTAACATGTAATTTTATACGTAGTAAACTGCATGTATATAACCGAAAATTGATCCTTATTTGTATGTACAATTTATATTTACCTGTAGTATTCGTAGCGTTCTACTTCACCACCGTACAATACGGCCTTTTGTTCAAAGTTAAGTACTGCTTCATTTATAGGATCAATATATTTGAGAATAGGAATCTTGCCTGCATAGGATACAATTACTTGTTCTGTCTCGTTTAATGCCAATTTTACATCTGGAATTATAAAAACACAGTATTGGGAAGATTTTAGGAAGTTATACATAAAAACACAAGAACCCTTTAAGCCTTTTGGGTTTACGACTCACCACTAATACTTTTGGATGTCTGTGTGTTCACTAGTTTTGGCATATCCTTGAGTGCTTGCAGTGCCTGGAAGGATGAGAGAATGGGAACTAATGACATGTCAGAGAGGGGGAGGGATGAGGAAAGCAGCCGGAGCCTGCGAGGAAGATGAAAGAACGGGAATGACAGAATGACACAAGCAACGAACTCTGAACACTTAGGTATAAGACATCAATGAGAAGAACAGTAGAGGAGCAACATCATAAGAAGCCACCACAGGGATAAAATAAACAGCTAATAGATAACTGAATAAAACTAGTTTTCCAGAAATGTTTGTCAGTTACGGGCTTCTAGCACACACGCATATATATATATATATATATATATATATATATATATATATGGGATGCTGTCCTTTATTAGTTAGAGCTCAGTTTTTGTTTTAATATGCACAGCAGGTTTTGTTTTAATATGCACAGTGTTGTTGATGCTTTTTTGCCCTCGTAGTATAAGGAATAAAGCTGGCTGAGGTTAGTTTAAAATGAACCTTGCTGCACTGGACTGAAATTTCTAGTGTACCAACCTATTTAGACTCTGGAGATGGTGATCCCCATGAGTGAGTATCCCCCCAAGTTGTACAGGTGGCTTAGTACTAGCCACCTAACAAAACAGTCACCAAAAATGTGAAAGGCAGGGTACCCATTATGTTTCCCCCCATACGGGAGTGCACACGGCAGGGGGAGCTAAAACCTCATGCTCCCGTATACCTTTCTATGCGCTCCCATATGTAATTCATTTCAATGAGCCGACCGCAGTGAAGCGTTCGGTCCGGTCGGCTCATTTTTGCCACGTATGCGCTTTTACAACCGGACCTAAAACCGTGGTCGACCATGGTTTTAGGTGCGGGGGGAAAAGCGCATACGGTGCAAAAATGAGCCGACCGGACCGAACATTTCACTGCAGTTGGCTCATTGAAATGAATTACATACGGGAGCGCATAGAAAGGCATACAGGAGCGTGAGGTTTTAGCTCTCCCCTACCGTATGCGCTCCCATATGGGGGAAAACGTAATGGGAACCCAGCCTTACTCACACAAGTTAAACGTTCTTTTTTGAGGCTGCATACCTTTAGGACAAATTAACAGTGCAGGCAAGTCCAGTATTATTTGGCCTCAGACCCTGTACTGACTTGGGGCCAACCTAAAAATATGGACTGGCCCAAAAAAAGGATGAAACACCCCACTTTCAAACCTTCCTTTCATCCCATAAAAATTCAGGCCCGATAATAGGCCTTTTTAAATTCCCTAGCAAGCTAAGTCTCCCAGAGATTTTAAAGGGAACCAATCATCAGATTTTACCCTATATAACACTTGGCAAAGCGTTATATAGGGTAAAATCTTTATCCTCACCATCCCCAGGGGAGGCTCCTGCCCCCAGGGATGGTGAGGATATGAACATATAAACTAGTCACCGCCGCGCCTGTTACTAGTCCTCTGGGCGGGGAGCTCCTCTCACCTAGTCCCGTTCTTCGGCCGGCAGCGACGCCCCCTCTGCTTGATTGACGGGCCGCATCATCGCTCTGCTCACTGAACAGACGGAGCAGATCGATGACGCAGCCCATCAACCCGAGGGGGCGTCGCTGCCGGCCAAAGACATTGGAGTAGGTGAGAGTAGCTCCCCGCCCAGGGGACTACTTACAGTCGCATCAGGGACTAGTTTATAAGTTCATATCCTTACCATCCCTGGGGGCAGGAATGTCCCCCGGGAATTGTGAGGATAAAGATTTTTCCCTATATAACACATTGCCAAGCATTATATAGGGTAAAGTCTGGGGATTGGCTCCCTTTAACTATTTCCTGTTTTCCCTTTCTCTCACACAGTTTTACATGGATGAGGTATGAACTTTCTTAAACCTGTTATCCACATACGACAGGTACCTTGCTGGAATATGGCAATCCACGGCGACAAATAGTCTTATTTGATAAAATTAGAAAACAATGAACCCTTTTTAGCTGATGAAGACGTCAGCAATTCGGCCAATGATTATGGCTTAGCTTAATCCATTCACACATGGGAAATCATGCTACTTAACAAATAATGAAGTAGAAGGACAAATAATAAGGCTGTAAGTAGTTAAAAAAAAAAAAAGCAGTTCAATAGAGACAGCAGTTCAATAGAGACAAAATCCAAGTAAAATCAGCATTGGTAAAAGAAGGTAAGAGAGCAATTTTTTCAAGGTATAGTAAAGCCTACAAGTTTATATGCTTTTGTTATTTTGTATTTTTTATGATTTTTCACCCACTCACTATCCAGCCTTGAATCTATTTCCTCCTCATTCATCTACATTGTGTCAAATTAGAATTTCTGTTTTCAAGTAGTGAACAGTTGCTACACGTGTTTCCCTGTAAAGGCCAGTTTAAAAGGAACACTAACAATGAATAATTTAAAGGGGTAATCCGCCCTTAGACATCTAATCCCTTATACAAAGGATAGGGGAAAAGACCTCTGATCACGGGGGTCCCGCCGCTAGGATTGAATAAAAGGGGCATGGCGTCACATGGCGTGGGGTGATGCCACAACCCCTGCCGCGGGAACCCAGCATTCTAAACATACTGTTAAGAACGCCGGGTGCTGCATGGAGATCGCAGGGGGTACCCCACGATCAGACATCTCATTTCCTATCCTTTTGATAGGGCATAAGTTGTCTAGGGGCGGAGTACCCCTTGTCCAAACTGTTTACTAGTCTACAAAATGTTCATGAAACAATCTTGTAGAAATCCAGCCAAAAACAAGATGATTTATTTCATGTTCACCGGAGGGGGTTGCGACCAACCAATGAGGTGGGGCTAAACATACATTCTATTAGTCTATATGTAGACAAAGAGGGGAGAAGCTCCTGCTGCAGTCAGCTTTTATACATAGGATACCACCGTATACTAAGCACTTCCCCCTGTAGATAGGGAGGGGCATAAGTAATTTTAACTTAGAATACCCCTTTAAAGGAAAGGATTAATATAGAATTTCAGAGTTTTTTTGTGTGTAAATTGTCCATTTTTTTATGTTTCTTTAATAAAGGGCTACCACAAAGAGGAATTAAAACAATGGCAACTTTACCTTCACAACACTATCTCTTATATGTTAGCCACCTCCCATTTATTGAAGGGGTTATCCAGGAAAAAAACTTTTTTTATATATATCAACTGGCTCCAGAAAGTGAAACAGATTTGTAAATTACTTCTATTAAAAAATCTTAATCCTTTCAGTACTTATGAGCTTCTAAAGTTAAGGTTGTTCTTTTCTGTCTAGGTGCTCTCTGATGACACGTGTCTCGGGAACCACCCAGTTTAGAAGCAAATCCCCATAGCAAACCTCTTCTAAACTGGGCTTTTCCCGAGACAGGTGTCATCAGAGAGCACTTATACAGAAAAGAACAACCTTAACTTCAGAAGCTCATAAGTACTGAAAGGATTAAGATTTTTTAATAGAAGTAATTTACAAATCTGTTTAACTTTCTGGGGCCAGTTGATATATATAAAAAGTTTTTTCCTGGAATACCCCTTTAATGTTGACATATTCACTGGTATATCACTGGTATTGTAGGAAAATGATTTAGTCTTTACAAAAATAAAATATCACCTTCTCGAAAATCCCTGGTAGGTTGATTTTTCTCACATTGACTAATTTATCCACAAATTCACCGATAGAAGGAACCTAAAATATAAATAAATATCAGTAAAAGTACATCCATCTATCTGCCTATTTTTTAATGATATAGTTTTTCCCATTAGTCAGATGGAAGCTTTCGGATAACAATATTGACACACCTGGCTCTGGTTCCTGTCTAGCTGCACCCTCTGTATTATGCTGGCAGCATCTCTGCAGTTGTCACAGCTTGGGTCCGATAACACTGCTAATATAGTATCTCTGTGACTGGTGAGCTCAGCCATAAGAGCTATTTCTTTGGCCTGCACGTCCATAAGAGTCATGTTGACGTCCACCACAATCTGAGCTGCCCTTTCCAGATCTGAGTGAGATACAAGAGAACATGGACTTTTACAGCTGGTTCTTATTAACCTTTTTTAATTTGGTATTAACTATTGTTAGAATCCTTACATGCCTACTCTTCTGAATTCTCCAATGCTGAAGCTAGCATATTGCTTGGTCAAGTACAGTGGGACAACAAAGGAGTGGCTTCGTAAGAAGCATTTCATGGTCCTGGAGTGGCCTAGCCAGTCTCCAGATTTCAACCCCATAGAAAAACTTTGGAGGGAGTTGAAAGTTTGTGTTGCCCAGTGACCAGTGGCGTTGCGACCTAACCTAACCTAATGGGGTGACACCAAGACGCTCCGCAGCACCCACACCCCCTCCCCAGCTACACTGACACCCCCCTATGTGCCCGACCGGCCTCCCATCCGTCAGCACACCCCCCCTGTGCTGTGTGTGCGGTGCGCCCGTGCGTTAGCAACCCCCCCCCTTTCAGTGGGCCCGTCCGTCATCACGCCCCCCCTCACCTTCACCAGTACTGTGCCCGGCCTCCGCTCCCACGTCTGCGCCGGCCTGACGTCACACCGCATGGCCGCGCAGGGGGACGTCAGTTACGTCACTCGCATTGCGCCCGGTGAGAAGGATCGCTGCGCTGGATGGGTGAGTATGTGTGTCTGTCTCTATCTATGTTTGTGTGTGTGACTCTGTGTGTGTGTGTGACTGTGTGTGTTTGTGTGACTCTCTGAGTGTGTGTGTGACTCTGTGTATTTGTGTGACTCTGTGTGTGACTGTGTGTTTGTGTGACTCTGTGTGTGTGTGTGTGACTCTGTGTGTGACTCTGTGTGTGTGTGACTGTGTGACTCTGTGTGTGACTCTGTGTGTGTGACTGTGTGACTCTGTGTGTCTGTCTGTGAGTGTGTGTCTCTCTGACTGTGTGTGTTTGTGTGTGTGTCTCTCTGTGTAGTATGTGTTTTTTTTTTGTGTGTGTGTGCATGTGTGTGTGTGTGTGTGTGTGGGGAGACTTTGACGCATTGTGGGGAACCTGCAAGGGAACCTGCGGCCTAATGTGGGGAGTCTATGCTACCTAATGTGGGGAGTCTATGCTACCTAATGTGCGGAGTCTATGCTACCTAATGTGCGGAGTCTATGATACCTAATGTGCGGAGTCTATGCTACCTAATGTGGGGAGTCTATGCTAGCTAATGTGGGGAATCTGTGCTACCGAATGTGGGGAAACTGCTACCTAATGTGGGGAATCTGTGCTACCTAATATGGGGAAATTGCTACCTAATGTGGGGTAACTGGTACCTACCTAATGTGGGGAAACTGATACCAAATGTGGGGAATCTATGCTGCCTAATGTGGGGAAAAGATGCTACCTAATGTGGGGAAAAGATGCTACCTAATGTGGGGAAACTGCTACCTACCTAATGTGGGGGAACTGCTGCCTACCTAATGCTCCCCCCCCCTGGCAGTAGCACCCTCATCATCCGCCAGCAACTACCCTCCCCCCCAGCAGCACCTCCATCAGCAGATCCTGATGGTGGATGATGGCGGTGCTCCTGCCAGGAGGATGATCCTGCCGATGGATGATGGGGGTGATACTGCCAGGGGGGATGGCCAGTAGCACCCTCAACATCCTTCAGCAACACCCCCCCCCCAGTAGTAGCACCCCGATCATCCACTAGCAACACCACCAATACCCCCCTCCCGTGGTAATAGCACCAGCTAACGGATGTTGAGGGGTGTTACTGCGGTTGTGGTATTATATTCAGAGGGTGCACTGTATGGCAACGTTATATTCAGAGGGCGCAGTTTGTGGTAGTGTTATATTCAGAGGGCACAGTGGGTGGTAGTATTATATTCAGAGGGCGCAGTTTGTGGTAGTATTATTAGAGATGAGCGAACTTACAGTAAATACGATTCGTCACGAACTTGTCGGCTCAGCAGTTGATGACTTATCCTGCGTAAATTAGTTCAGCCTTCAGGTGCTCCGGTGGGCTGGAAAAGGTGGATACATTCATAGGAAAGATTCTCCTAGGACAATATCCACCTTTTCCAGCCCACGGGAGCACCTGAAAGCTGAACTAATTTATGCAGGAAAAGCCATCAACTGCCGAGCCGATAAGTTTGTGATGAGTTGAATTTACTGTAGTTTGCTCATCTCTAAGTATTATATTCAGAGGGCGCAGTGGGTGGTAGTAATATATTCAGAGTGTACAGTATGTGTTGGTATTATATTCAGAGGGTACAGTATGTGATAGTATTATATTCAGGGGTACAGTATGTGATAGTATTATATTCAGGGGTACAGTATGTGGCAGATTTATATTCAGAGGGTACAGTATATGGTAGTATTATATTCAGAGGGTACAGTATGTGATGGTATTATATTCAGAATGTACAGTGTGTGGTATTATTATATTCAGTGGGTATGGTGTATGGAAGGTTTATAATCAAAGAGTATAGTGTATAGTAGTATTATATTTAGAGGATACAGTGTCTGGCAGGTTTATAATAATAATTGTTTTCATATAGAGGATGAGAATGCGCTGACATAGTGAGGAGACATCTGGGCGTCACATTCTACAGACAGAAGTTTTAGCTGGACCAGGCGGTATGTATTATCTGAATTAGATAAGGGAAGACTATAGAGAAGACGTCACCTGTAATCACTGATATCATTGTGTATTCTCCTCACTATAGAGAAGACGTCACCTGTAATCACTGATATCATTGTGTATTCTCCTCACTATAGAGAAGACGTCACCTGTAGTCACTGATATCATTGTGTATTCTCCTCACTATAGAGAAGACGTCACCTGTAGTCACTGATATCATTCTGTATTCTCCTCACTATAGAGAAGACGTCACCTGTAGTCACTGATATCATTGTACATTCTCCTCTCTATGTCCTATCAGAGCTGTAGTCGCTTGTCAGTTCTACAGTTATGGTCAGTGAAACTACAACTCCCAGCATAACCTCACCACTGCATAAAGGGGTACTCTACTGGAAAACATTTTTTTTAATCAACTGGTGCTACAAAGTTAAACAGATTTGTAAATTACTTCTATTTAAAAATCTTAATCCTTCCAGTACTTATTAGCTGCTGTATAAGCGATTCACAGGAAGTTATTTTCTTTTTTAATTTCTTTTCTGTCTGACCACAGTGCTCTGCGCTGACACCTCTGTCCATGTCAAGAACTGTCCATAGTAGGAGCAAATCCCCATAGCAAACCTATCCTGCTCTGGACAGTTCCGGACATGGACAGAGGTGTCAGCAAATAGCACTGTGGTCAGATTGGAAAGAACTACGCAACTGTTACGCCGAGCTACACTCTCACTCCCGCAGCGCCCCGGTCAGATCCACTGACCGGGTGCGCTGCGATTCTGCCTCCAGCCGGGATACGATTCGCGATGCGGGTGGCGCCCGCTCGCGATGCGCACCCCGGCTCCCGTACCTGACTCGCTCTCCGTCGGTCCTGTCCCGGCGCGCGCGGCCCCGCTCCCTAGGGCGCGCGCGCGCCGGGTCTCTGCGATTTAAAGGGCCACTGCGCCGCTGATTGGTGCAGTGGTTCTAATCAGTGTGTTCACCTGTGCACTCCCTATGTATACCTCACTTCCCCTGCACTCCCTCGCCGGATCTTGTTGCCATTGTGCCAGTGAAAGCGTTCCCTTGTGTGTTCCTAGCCTGTGTTCCAGACCTCCTGCCGTTGCCCCTGACTACGATCCTTGCTGCCTGCCCCGACCTTCTGCTACGTCCGACCTTGCTTCTGTCTACTCCCTTGTACCGCGCCTATCTTCAGCAGTCAGAGAGGTTGAGCCGTTGCTAGTGGATACGACCTGGTCACTACCGCCGCAGCAAGACCATCCCGCTTTGCGGCGGGCTCTGGTGAATACCAGTAGTGACTTAGAACCGGTCCACTAGCACGGTCCACGCCAATCCCTCTCTGGCACAGAGGATCCACCTCCTGCCAGCCGGCATCGTGACAGTAGATCCGGCCATGGATCCCGCTGAAGTTCCTCTGCCAGTTGTCGCCGACCTCACCACGGTGGTCGCCCAGCAGTCACAACAGATAGCGCAACAAGGCCACCAGCTGTCTCAACTGACCGTGATGCTACAGCAGCTACTACCACAGCTTCAGCAATCATCTCCTCCGCCAGCTCCTGCACCTCCTCCGCAGCGAGTGGCCGCCTCAGGCCTACGACTATCCTTGCCGGATAAATTTGATGGGGACTCTAAGTTTTGCCGTGGCTTTCTTTCACAATGTTCCCTGCACTTGGAGATGATGTCGGACCAGTTTCCTACTGAAAGGTCTAAGGTGGCTTTCGTAGTCAGCCTTCTGTCTGGAAAAGCTCTGTCATGGGCCACACCGCTCTGGGACCGCAATGACCCCGTCACTGCCTCTGTACACTCCTTCTTCTCGGAAATTCGAAGTGTCTTTGAGGAACCTGCCCGAGCCTCTTCTGCTGAGACTGCCCTGCTGAACCTGGTCCAGGGTAATTCTTCCGTTGGCGAGTACGCCGTGCAATTCCGTACTCTTGCTTCAGAACTTTCCTGGAATAATGAGGCCCTCTGCGCGACCTTTAAAAAAGGCCTATCCAGCAACATTAAAGATGTTCTGGCCGCACGAGAAATTCCTGCTAACCTACATGAACTCATTCATCTAGCCACTCGCATTGACATGCGTTTTTCCGAAAGGCGTCAGGAGCTCCGCCAGGATATGGACTTTGTTCGCACGAGGCGTTTTTTCTCCCCGGCTCCTCTCTCCTCTGGTCCTCTGCAATCCGTTCCTGTGCCTCCCGCCGTGGAGGCTATGCAAGTTGACCGGTCTCGCCTGACACCTCAAGAGAGGACACGACGCCGCATGGAGAATCTCTGCCTGTACTGTGCCGGTACCGAACACTTCCTGAAGGATTGTCCTATCCGTCCTCCCCGCCTGGAAAGACGTACGCTGACTCCGCACAAAGGTGAAACAGTCCTTGATGTCAACTCTGCTTCTCCACGTCTTACTGTGCCTGTGCGGATATCTGCCTCTACCTTCTCCTTCTCCACTAAGGCCTTCTTGGACTCCGGATCTGCAGGAAACTTTATTTTGGCCTCTCTCATCAACAGGTTCAACATCCCAGTGACCAGTCTCGCCAGACCTCTCTACATCAATTGCGTTAACAATGAAAGATTGGACTGTGCCGTGCGTTACCGCACGGAACCCCTCCTAATGTGCATCGGACCTCACCACGAAAAAATTGAGTTTTTGGTCCTCTCCAATTGCACTTCCGAAATTCTCCTTGGACTACCCTGGCTTCAACACCATTCCCCAACCCTGGATTGGTCCACAGGGGAGATCAAGAGTTGGGGTCCCTCTTGTTTCAAGGACTGCCTTAAACCGGTTACCAGTACTCCTTGCCGTGACCCTGTGGTTCCCCCTGTAACCGGTCTCCCTAAGGCCTATATGGACTTTGCGGATGTTTTTTGCAAAAAAACAAGCTGAGACTCTACCTCCTCACAGGCCTTATGACTGTCCTATTGACCTCCTCCCGGGCACTACTCCACCCCGGGGCAGAATTTATCCTCTCTCTGCCCCAGAGACTCTTGCTATGTCTGAGTACATCCAGGAAAATTTAAAAAAGGGCTTTATCCGCAAATCCTCCTCTCCTGCCGGAGCCGGATTTTTCTTTGTGTCCAAAAAAGATGGCTCCCTACGTCCTTGCATTGACTACCGCGGTCTTAATAAAATCACGGTAAAGAACCGCTACCCTCTACCTCTCATCTCTGAACTCTTTGATCGCCTCCAAGGTGCCCACATCTTTACCAAACTGGACTTAAGAGGTGCTTATAATCTCATCCGCATCAGAGAGGGGGATGAATGGAAAACGGCATTTAACACTAGAGATGGACACTTTGAGTATCTGGTCATGCCCTTTGGCCTGTGCAACGCCCCTGCCGTCTTCCAAGACTTTGTTAATGACATTTTTCGTGATCTCTTATATTCCTGTGTTGTTGTGTATCTGGACGATATCCTGATTTTTTCTGCCAACCTAGAAGAACACCGCCAGCATGTCCGCATGGTTCTTCAGAGACTTCGTGACAATCAACTTTATGCCAAAATGGAGAAATGTCTGTTTGAATGTCAATCTCTTCCTTTCCTAGGATACTTGGTCTCTGGCCAGAGACTACAAATGGATCCAGACAAACTCTCTGCCGTCTTAGATTGGCCACGCCCCTCCGGACTCCGTGCTATCCAACGTTTTTTGGGGTTCGCCAATTATTACAGACAATTTATTCCACATTTTTCTACCATTGTGGCTCCTATCGTGGCTTTAACCAAAAAGAATGCCAATCCTAAGTCATGGCCTCCTCAAGCGGAAGACGCCTTTAAACAGCTCAAGTCTGCCTTTTCTTCAGCTCCCGTGCTCTCCAGACCTGACCCATCTAAACCCTTCCTATTGGAGGTTGATGCCTCCTCAGTAGGAGCTGGAGCGGTCCTTCTACAAAAAAATTCTTCCGGGCATGCTGTTACTTGTGGTTTTTTTTTCTAAGACCTTCTCTCCGGCGGAGAGGAACTACTCCATCGGGGATCGAGAGCTACTAGCCATTAAATTAGCACTTAAGGAATGGAGGCATCTGCTGGAGGGATCAAGATTTCCAGTTATTATTTACACCGATCACAAGAACCTCTCCTATCTCCAGTCTGCCCAACGGCTGAATCCTCGCCAGGCCAGGTGGTCTCTGTTCTTTGCCCGATTTAATTTTGAAATTCACTTTCGGCCTGCCGATAAGAACATTAGGGCCGATGCTCTCTCTCGTTCCTCGGATGCCTCGGAAGTAGAGCTCTCTCCGCAACACATCATTCCTCCTGACTGCCTGATCTCCACTTCTCCAGCCTCCATCAGGCAAACTCCTCCAGGGAAGACCTTCGTCTCTCCACGTCAACGCCTCGGAATCCTCAAATGGGGTCACTCCTCCCATCTCGCAGGTCATGCGGGCATCAAGAAATCCGTACAACTCATCTCTCGTTTCTATTGGTGGACGACTCTGGAGACGGATGTTGTGGATTTTGTGCGAGCCTGCACTTATCTGTGCCCGGGATAAGACTCCTCGCCAGAAGCCCGCTGGTCTTCTTCATCCTCTGCCTGTTCCCGAACAGCCTTGGTCTCTGATTGATATGGACTTTATTACAGACTTACCCTCATCCCGTGGCAACATTGTTGTTTGGGTGGTCGTTGATCGATTCTCCAAGATGGCACATTTCATCCCTCTTCCTGGTCTTCCTTCTGCGCCTCAGTTGGCAAAAAATTTTTTGTACACATTTTTCGTCTTCACGGGTTGCCCACGCAGATCGTCTCGGATAGAGGCGTCCAATTCGTGTCTAAATTCTGGAGGGCTCCCTGTAAACAACTCAAGATTAAATTAAACTTTTCTTCTGCTTATCATCCTCAATCCAATGGGCAAGTAGAAAGAATTAACCAGGTCCTGGGTGATTATTTACGGCATTTTGTTTCCTCCCGCCAGGATGACTGGGGGGCAAAATTCTCTCTTACAGGCTTCATCACGCATGAAGAAGTTTGCTGATAAGAAAAGAAGAGCTCCCCCCATTTTTTCTCCCGGAGACAAGGTATGGCTCTCCGCTAAATATGTCCGCTTCCGTGTTCCCAGCTACAAATTGGGACCACGCTATCTTGGTCCTTTCAAAATTTTGTGCCAGATTAATCCTGTCTCTTATAAACTTCTTCTCCCTCCTTCTCTTCGTATTCCTAATGCCTTTCACGTTTCTCTTCTTAAACCACTCATCATCAACCGTTTCTCTCCTAAACTTATCTCTCCCACTCCTGTCTCCGGTTCTTCAGACATCTTTCCCGTAAAGGAGATACTGGCCTCCAAAAAGGTCAGAGGAAAAACCTTCTTTTTGGTTGACTGGGAGGGCTGTGGTCCTGAAGAGAGATCCTGGGAACCTGAGGACAATATCCTAGATAAAAATCTGGTCCTCAGGTTCTCAGGCTCCAAGAAGAGGGGGTGACCCAAGGGGGGGGGGGTACTGTTACGCCGAGCGCTCCGGGTCCCCGCTCCTCCCCGGAGCGCTCGCTACATTCTCGCTCCCGCAGCGCCCCGGTCAGATCCACTGACCGGGTGCGCTGCGATTCCGCCTCCAGCCGGGATACGATTCGCGATGCGGGTGGCGCCCGCTCGCGATGCGCACCCCGGCTCCCGTACCTGACTCGCTCTCCGTCGGTCCTGTCCCGGCGCGCGCGGCCCCGCTCCCTAGGGCGCGCGCGCGCCGGGTCTCTGCGATTTAAAGGGCCACTGCGCCGCTGATTGGCGCAGTGGTTCTAATCAGTGTGTTCACCTGTGCACTCCCTATGTATACCTCACTTCCCCTGCACTCCCTGCCATTGTGCCAGTGAAAGCGTTCCCTTGTATGTTCCTAGCCTGTGTTCCAGACCTCCTGCCGTTGCCCCTGACTACGATCCTTGCTGCCTGCCCCGACCTTCTGCTACGTCCGACCTTGCTTCTGTCTACTCCCTTGTACCGCGCCTATCTTCAGCAGTCAGAGAGGTTGAGCCGTTGCTAGTGGATACGACCTGGTCACTACCGCCGCAGCAAGACCATCCCGCTTTGCGGCGGGCTCTGGTGAATACCAGTAGTGACTTAGAACCGGTCCACTAGCACGGTCCACGCCAATCCCTCTCTGGCACAGAGGATCCACCTCCTGCCAGCCGGCATCGTGACAGCAACTTCCTGTGGAGCATACACCAGCTTATAAGTACTGTAAGTATAAAGATTTTAAATAGAAGTAATTTAAAAATCTGTTTAACTTTCTGGCACCAGGTGATATAAAAGTAAATGTTTTCCAGTGGAGTACCCCTTTAAGTAATTCTGGGAGCTGTATATTTAAATGGTGAAAACTTCTTTAACACTTTCCCATTCTGTGGCAACTGGTATATCTGATTATTATACTGGAATTTCTCACAATGCGCTACAACAGTGGTGTCTGTCACAACAGGCTAAAAACTTACTGGGGGGAGGGGGGAGGTATGGGGGTGACACCATTTTCTACCGCACCGGGTGACACCAACCCTAGCAACGCCACTGCCAGTGACAGCCCCAAAACATCACTGCTCTAGACTAGATCTGCATGGAGGAATGGGCCAAAATACCAGCAACAGTGTGTGAAAACCTTTGGAAGACTTATAGGAAACGTTTGACCTCTGTCATTGCCAACAAAGGGTGTAGAACAAAGTATTGAGATGAACTTTTGTTATTGACCAAATACTTATTTTCCACCATAATTTGCAAATAAATTCTTAAAAAATCAGACAATGTGATTTTATGGATTTTTTTTCTCATGTCTCTCATAGTTGAGGTATACCTATGATGAAAATTACAGGCCTCTCTCATTTTCTTTTTAAGTGGGAAAACTTGCACAATTGGTGGTTGACTAAATACTTTTATTGCCCCACTGTACCTTGTGGCAAAGCACGTGCTACAGCAAAATGCTGTTTTGCAATATTTTGGGTTTGGCTTTCTCTGTCTCTATAAATCTTGGCAAAACATTATAATGATACTTGATAAAAGGTCATTAATATTACAATGTTGACCCAAGTATCAGTTTTAAGAATAAGCAGGCAGATACTGGAACCAGTTTTGCACAGAGTCTCTGATTATTGGGACAACCAAGTCAAGAAAAATACCCCAGAAGAAAGAACTTCAGGACATTTTCGAAAAATGGAAATCCTTGAAAATATTGACCACAAGAGACTATGGGCAGGATGAAGATTTCCTAATACAGTACTGTGTATGGCCTATAGAGTAAAATAAAGTGGCAGTGTGCTGACTGCTGCTCCATTTAAATAGAGGGACACATGTGATTGGTCGGGTCCCAGTAGTTGGACCTTCATTGATCATACACTCATCCTCAATCCTCCAGACAAGAAATGAGTATGGATGATCATTGAGGCCGGTGATTGGCTGCAGCTGTCACATATCAATACAGTATAAAGCAAGAAGTAGAGACTGGTGGGGTTCCTGGGAAGCATTGGAATAGGAGAGGCAAGGGTTCAGTTTTATTAGCACTAATGTTTTTGAAAATTATTTTCCTAGAATCTGAGTGCTTTATAAACATTTGTTAAAGGGGTTATGATTATCCTAAGATGAAAGGTTATAAACTGTCCACTGGATAGCTGAAAGGTGGGGGTCCAATTTTTGAGAACCCCACCATTCAAAAGAAAGGAGGTCCCTTGTACCCTGGGTGAATGAAGTAGCAGCATGTGCTCTGGGCCTCTTCTCCCATTCACTCTTTTTGGAACTTCTTAAGATTTTTAGCCAAGCAGTGCACTTAGCTATTGTTGTTTGTCCCATAGAGAGTGAATAGAGTAGTGGTCAAGCTTTATTAACCCAAGAGACAAGGGACCACTATTCTCATGATCGGTGGTGGTTCTAGTGGCCTATGCATTGATGATAACTTTGATTGTGGATAACTTGTAAGTGGCCAGACAACACTATTAAAAATATGAAGATACAAAACCTAGTTACACTGCTGGTTAAGTTTGGAGAAAATACACATTTATGTGCAACATATCATAATCTTTTTGTAATAAGGGAATCTGGTTCAAGCAGAAGGGATTAATTATCCTGAGTTTGGCTGATGCATCTTGCTTTGCTATGACGATGCCTGGGTCAATCAGAAGGCTTGGGCTTGGTGGACATAAATACCCAGTGAGTCTGTGATTTAAAGGGCTACACTGTTGCTCCAGCATTCTGAACATTTTTTTTCAGAATGCTCGGAGCTGGAGGCCGTGATCGTGGCATCACAGACATGCTCCCTCATGACTTCACACCATGCCCTCTCCCTTCATGTCTATGGGAGAGTGCATGTCTGCCATTACGCCCACTCCCATAGACATGAATAGAGGGGGCATGGTGTGACATCAGGCCATGATGTCACAAGCGCTACCGCCAGAACCTGGCATTTAGTTAGAACGCTGGGTGCTGAAGGGGCCCCCCGCAACAGACATCATATCCCCTATCCTTTGGATAGGGAATAAGATGTCTAGCTCCAGAGCACCCCTTTAAATACCTTTGAGTATTGTTTGAGTTCTTTCTGCACCAGCTCACGTACTGGTCCTTGCTTGATCTATCCTTTGCATCCAGACCTGCTTCCCTGACTCCTGTACAATGTTTGTTTATAGTTTGGACTTAACTGCACCTTGCACTGTAGTAGTATAGGGTGAGGCAACTAGTTGGGGTGGAGGTGGGCACCACAAAAGGCAGTGGTCTGGGTATGCTCAGGGCTGCACTTTACCCTACCCAATTTAAAACTTTTTTAGATCAAAACTAGATGTGTTGTAGGTTCAGCTTTTTATATGGTCAAAGTAGAAAACAAATGTCCAGCACTAGGTGTTCAGGTACAAAATCTTTTGCACTTTATAGGGATACAACTGGATAAAACTATCACAATGAAACCTCTGACGCGTTTCACACACTAGTGCGCTTAGTCATAGAGTGGTTTCATTGTTGACACAAAATGATGAAATACTCATGGAATCAGATCACATGACAAACTTAAAACAAACAGCTGGAAAACATGGTCCGGATTTGTGTCCGGCATTATTACATACTTACACAGGTATAGTTATTAAGCATGATATACATACATATTTCACATAGCAGAATACAGTTTAGAAAATTCAGTACACAGTGAAAAGGTCCAATCTCTGATTCAATCTCTGTTGGTGGATCGTTTTAAGGGAGAACATCCAGAACGTTTCCCTGTTTAACTGATGTCTCATGTCTCCACCCGGGGTTTTCTATTGCTCTTCTCTATACCTTGGACACTGAGGAAATTTGTGTTACCTCCACGGATCTCACTAAAATGCTGTGTAAGTGCTCACACCCCTACTTTGAGACCCTTCATGTATGAGATATGTCTCCTAATGCGGACCTTAAGTTGGTTACTCGTAGAGTCAACATATTGTAATTGGCATTGTGTACAAGATGCCAAATAAACCATGTAGTCAGTACTGTAGTTTATATAGCTTCTTATAGGATATGTTACATTAGTTGTATATGATGTAAATTGGTCAGATTTTTCCATAAACCTGCAAGTAATGCATCTCGTATGCCCACATCCTACATTACCAATGTATTTTAACCAGTGCACATTCTCCTGTCTAGAGCTATTTTTACTCTTGTACATGCTAGGTGAAAGCACTGAGCCTAATGTCGATCCTCTCCTAGGGACTATGTTCACACCCGATGCGATAACTTCCCTTAAAGCTGTATCCATCTCCACTACTGGTAAATACTTTGTAATGATTTGTTTTATAGCTGCAAATTGTGCACTATACGCCATAACAAATGCTGTTTTTTTATTAATTTTATTAGCAATATTTGGCTTGTTTTTTCGTACCTTCTTTTGTCCTCTTATTAGAGTGTTTCTGTCCTTTTCACTGACTTTTTGCATGGCACTATTTAAGTTCTTTTTAGTGTACCCCCTCTCCTCTATTCTCTTGTTAAAGGGGTCCTCCACTGCTTTAACCTTCTTGGGGTAGTTAGGTAGTACTGTGGCTATATGTTATTACCCCTTTGTTTCCTGCTGGTAACACTACTGTAGTTGGGTTATTTTTTACCTTATTTTCAAACCCGGAAGCTGGTTACTTCATTAGTTTGCTGGCTTTTTTCGACCACTGCTTTTTTTCAGTCGCCGCCATCTTTCCATCACTACGTCACCCTGCAGGGTGTTGTGTTGGAGGCTGGCCTGCCCCACGCTCCGTACGTGGCCGCCTCCCGCGCTGATGAATATTCCACCATCATAATCGCGGACCTCCTTCCTTTCAGCTTCTTATAAGCTGATTGCTGATTGGGCTGCTCGCGGCGAATCGGCTCCGTTGTTGGGCGCATGCGCAGTTCATCCTCAGTCGGGAGGGTCATCTGCGCATGTGCCATTGTGTTTTCAGCTTCGGGACTGACATGCTGGGGTATTAACACTCCCGAAAGTTTGCTAGGCGCTCTCTGGCAGATGACCCTCCCGACCGAGGACGAACTGCGCATGCGCCCAACAACGGAGCCGATTCGCCGCGAACAGCCCAGTCAGCAATCAGCTTATAAGAAGCTGAAACGAAGGAGGTCCGCGATTATGACATTGGAATATTCATCAGCGCGGGAGGCGGGCACGTACGGGGCGTGGGGCAGGCCGGCCTCCAACACAACACCCTGCAGGGTGACGTAGCGATGGAAAGATGGCGGCGGCGGCTGAAAAAAAAAACAGTGGTCGAAGAAAGCCAGCAAACTAATGAAGTAACCAGCTTCCGGATTTGAAAATCAGGTAAAAAATAACCCAACTACAGTAGGGTTACCAGCAGGAAACAAAGGGGTAATAACATATAGCCACAGTACTACCTAACTGCCCCAAGAAGGTTAAAGCAGTGGAGAACCCCTTTAAGTTGTTCTGCTTCCTGTGAAAAAATGTCATTCTGTGTACAGTTCCTTTTTAACCTACATAGTTCCAGATATGGTATATTTTGAGTAACATGTATGGGGTGACATTATATGGCAAGTAATATGGAATTGGTGGCTGTTTCCTTGCGATAGGGACTAAAAATGATATAGTTTGCACAAATGGATAATGTTACATCAAGGAAATACATTTTTTTCTGTGTCAAAGTGTCATGTAAATTTGAGATTTAGATTGTTTCCATTAATATACTCTACAAATCTGTCAAACTGTTGCCTTTTACCCTTCCATATGATAAGCAGGTTGTCAATTAAACACCCTATCTATTGGATGCAATCAAAAAAAGGATTGTCTGGAGAGAAAATAAACTGTATTTCCCAAAATATTATAAATATATTTGCCAGCGATTGCGAGTACTTAGCCCCCATGGGAGCTCCCCTGGTCTGAATGAAATATTTCTCATCAAACATAAAGAAATTATGATTGAACAAAAATTCTACCGCTATCATGAGATATTCCTTCAGACCAGGGGAGTATGTACTGTAATTGTTCAAACAAAAACATAAGGCATCCATCCCTTTGTTCCAGGGAATGGAAGGATACAAGGCAACAAAGTCCCATGTAGCCCACGCAAATCTATCATCCCATTGTAAATTCTCCAACATGGCGATGGTATGGCTAGTGTCCCTGATGTGCGTTGGGGAAATTTTTGTGAGAGGCTGTAGATAAAAGTCTACCCATTCGCCCAATCTCTCCACTATAGGTCTAACAAGTGGAGAAAAGAGTCCCTTGTGGAATTTTGGAAGCGAATGGAAGACCGGCACCACTGGGTTTTCTACATACAAGTATTTTTCTTTTTCTAATTTTTCATCTAGCACTCCCATTGTTACTCTTTCTCTCAGTACCTTTGTAAGTTTAGTTTTTACCCATTCCATGGGGTTTTCTTTCAGATGTTTATATATTTTTTCATCCTGCAACATATCATGGTTCAACTTACAACTTTCAATTTACAATTTTTTGAAAACCCTATAGATCAGAGTCCAGGACAACAATGTTGTCGCCCTTATCAGCATTACGCACCACTATATAGGGATTTTCACTAAACAGGAAAACATTCTAGATGTTTGCCCTTAAAACGATCCACCAACAGGGATTGAATCAGAGATTGGACCTTATCACTGTGTATTGAATTCTCTAAACTGTATTCTGCTATGTGAAATATGTATGTATATCATGCTTAATAACTATACCTGTGTAAGTATGTAATTATGCTGGACACAAATCCGGACCATGTTTTCCAGCTGTTTGCTTTAAGTTTGTCATGTGATCCGATTCCATGAGCATTTTAACATGTCATGTTGTGTTGTGAAACCACTCTATGACTAAGTGCACTAGTGTGTGAAATGCGTCAAAGGTTTCATCGTGCCTGTTTTATCCTGTTGTATCCCAATAAAGCGCAAACATTTTTTTTACCTGAACACCTAGTGATGGACATTCATTTTCTACTTAGACTTTGGTGTTTGAAGCTGGGGCGGTGCCGGCGGGTCTGCTGCACAGGTACTTTCAGAGGGCTGGAGTGTAGCTGTGTTTCTCCAAACATTGCTTTTTATATAGGGTTGTCAAGAAATAATTTTATAGCAACCAGATTGTCTTTGGTAATGCCGTCTTTAATAAAAGGCTGGATTAGCACTGAGAAAGGTGGTTAAGGTAAACTTAACAGTACCAGTGGTGGAAAGTACATTTACCTCTTGCTGTCTGGAGCGACTCTTCTAGGAGAGGCTGAATCTCATTATTCATCTTGGCATTCACCATATCATTCACGGCTGGACCGAAGCCTATGAGGACACCACACAGAGAAGAACATATTTAGATCTCACGCATTCTGTCGTGACATACGATGAGCTGGATACTTGAAAACCCTACAAATCAGAGCCTGTGATCCCTGCCATGAATGGCTAATGGCTGCGTCAGAGATAGTGATAAATGAAGCATTTGTAGCTGGTGATTCCATTTATCGAAACAACATAATTGCTCTTAACAAAGCTCCGAGCTATTAGAAGCTCGCACAATGCCGCGCATTTCATTCAAGAGCTCATTTGAAATGAACACTTGAGCAAGAAAGAGGAAGAGAGAGCAACAATATTCTGGGAAGAATGAATCGCTAATGTCAATCGGCAGCATTTGGCTTAAGGCCATGTTCACACATATCCCATTTGTTTCCACATCTTTTGCTTAAAAAAAAAAAAGAATAAATAAAAAAAACTCTAAAATAACGGTTATATAATAAAATGTGTGCCGTTTTTCCATTATGTTCCATTGATCTCAATGGGGGGAGATTTATCAAAACCTGTGTAGATAAAAAGTTGACCAGTTGCCCATAGCAACCAATCAGATTGCTTCTTTCATTTTTTTTTTAAACATTTCAAAAAAAGAAAGAAGCAATCTGATTGGTTGCTATAGGCAACTCAGCAACTCTTCCTCTGGACAGGTTTTGATAAATTTCCCCCAATAAGTGGATAAAGAAGTCTATTTCTTGGCCTCCTTTTGTACCTCTAAATGGGCAAATTACTGCAGTTTTTTGCACAAAAGATGCGATATGTGAATGTGGTATGAGGTGTGATGCAGGGCATATGGAATTACCCTAGGGGCAAATGGCATTACCCTTGTTTTCATGACACCAGTGGGTGGTTTACCCTCAATACCACCCGAAGGTATACCGCTGGATCTTGGGCTAGGCACGGAGGCGATAATGACTCTGACGCCAAGTTACAGATAACAGTAGCTTTACTGAGGATGGACAGATGGAAATGTCCATACAGTTCAGCCAGGCCGACGGAGGAGACCAGTGACTTCAGAGACCTTAAGGGCTTGCTGGGACTTGTAGTAGAATGGGACAATTTAGTGCAGGCCACGCTAACTTGACAGATGACTGACTTGTGACTGACAACACTGTGACTGTAGCCTACTTGAGGCCTCCTATGACTCCTGACACTCTCCTAGACTCGACTGCACTGGACCTCAGCAACAAGAGCTCTAAGCTCCAAGAGAGTGAGCAGAGGCTCCACCCAGGGCTTATATGGGGGAGAATCTGGTGGGGTCCCATTGGTCACCCCTAGGTCACCTGGTCACAATCACATGACAACTCACATGTTAAACAGTCTTAAAGTGACAACGCTTTCTTCACACATTACACAGTACAATACATGGTAAACATATGTACATGGTGGGACAAGTACAAGGAGGCCCAGGGGACACTGAAGGCAGGCCACCTGACAGGGCAGCAAGGGTACAAGGGTACAATGCCTAAAGGTATTGGGGAAGATTTGTCAAAGCTATTTGATTGGTTGCTATTGGTAACTCAGCAAATTTTCCTCTGAACAGATTTTGATAAATCTCTCCCATTCTATTTTTACACGCAAACAGTGCCACTCTTGTCCGTGGGCTGTGTCAGGTATTGCAGCTCAATCTAATTTACTTATACATAGGAAAGTGTTTCCCAATCAGTGTGCCTCCAGCTGTTGCAACTCCCAGCATACCTGGACAGCCTTTGGGCATGCTGGGAGTTGCAGTAACAGCTGGAGGCACCCTGCTAGGGAAACACTGACATAGGAGATAAACACTAGGGACACCTTCTGAAGAACCCTATCCACACTTCTATAACCACAATATTATCCACTGTTTATAATACATATTTTTTTAATTTATTTTTTATACAATTTATACATTTTCATCCATAATGTATACAAATATATGTATGTATGTATTTATATCTTAATCCTTCCAGTACTTATCAACTGCTGTACGCTCCTCCGGAAGTTGAGTTGTTCTTTTCTGTCTGACCAAAGTGCTCTCTGCTGACACCGCTGTCCATGTCAGGAACTGTCCAGAGCAGGAGAGGTTTGCTATGGGGATTTGCTCCTGCTCTGACATGGACAGAGGTGTCAGCAGAGAGCACTGTGGAAATATTCACAGTCGCTATTGCACTTAGTCCATTTGAATAGAATCCGTATGCACTTAGCGCTAAAAATTAAAAGGTATGGATAGTATATATTAATAATTATTACTGTATTACTGTATCATACGGATCATACGGATTCTATTCAAATGGACTAAGTGCAATAGCGACTGTGAATATTTCCACATATAGCATATCTATTCAAGCGCTATTTTATAAATGTTATTATACCTTTTAATTTTTAATTCATTATTATTAATATATACTATCCATATTTTTGTTATTAATTAATATTGCCGTTCACCCCACGCAAGGGCCCTGCTAAAGGTGACGACATACATCATTTGATATAAATAAATTTTGCATTAATTTTACTATTGTTCTTTCTCTTTATCTGTTTATTCTTCGCTATTATCCCTCTATTTCACTCTGTACCTGCAGTACTTTTGAGGACTGGTATCTATAAATATATTCTATATTTATAACACACACACATCACATAATTTACAAATCTGTTAAACTTTTTGGTACCTGTTGATTTAAAAAAAAATAATAATAAAAAAAACATTTCCACTGGAGTACCCCTTTTAAAGGAGAAGTATCATAGAAGAAAACGTATCCCCGATCTGCAAGTTAGGGGATAAGTTTTAGAACGAGGGGGTCTGACCTCTGGGGTTCTCTCCAGGATCACAGCATCACGACCCCCGCATGAAGCTGCGGCCGACAAGTCCCCTCCATATATCTCTATGGGAGAGCAGTTCGGCTGTCTTTGGCTTTCCCTTAGAGATATATGAAGAGGGCATGTCGGCCACCGCTCTGTGTGGGGGTTGTGACCCAGCTTTCCCGGAGAGAGCCATGGCCGAGTACAGGAGATCGCTTGGGGCCCCAGTATTTTTCCATGATACTTCTCCTTTAACATGACATTTGGCCTTTTTTTTTTTTTTGCTTTACTGTGGGATTTCCCTTTCTATGTATGTTTGTGGATATAAATTATTTTTTGAAACTGTGACTCTTTTGTGGTATTGTTCTTCATGTGTTGGCATTTAGGTCTCTACGCAAGAGATACATGTGACTATGTTGCATGTATTTTGTAGATACACATTTATACTTACTTTTTAAATCATCAAGAACTCTTGATTTTGGGACTGAATATTCTAAAACCAGCCTATCAATGGCCTGAAATAAAGAGAAACATTTACATGATATTAATTTACTCTTCTGATATGTATGACTCCTATTATCTAGACCATAAATCTTTCCCCATCATGTTGAACGATTATAGACAGTAACATTATATTCTTTCCTGAAAAGATACTAATTTTTTTCCATGACACCAGAAACTCATCCAGGTAATGGTTCCTTGAGGTTGCCAGGCAGATCTAATAGAGCCCAATACACTGTGCTGGAATGGCTTTGCCTGCTTATTACAGCGGTGACTTCCATTAAGTAGGTCGTGTGGGTGAAGAAAACCTGCAAATACAAAAACCTCAAAACAACATCTAATGTGCCGAGAATTTGTTTCATGGTCCTAAATAGAGCAGATTTTTAGCTTCATTGCAGGGAACTTAATAATACTCACTGCGTCTGACAGTGAACACAAAGAGGCCCATTACATCTACCTACTAAGCATTTCAGCAAAGAGATTGTTCTCAGTAATGTTTATTAGGGCAATAGGGCTTGAGACTTTGTAGAAGTATACAGCAACAAAAATAGTAGACTTTAGAGCAGATCTGTATGTTAGCCCATAAAGTTGTTCTCCTACTTAGCTTCTTAAAGTCTGGACCCTGGAATGACTATTCAGGAGGTGCCCCCACTCTCAATACCATTATTTAAATTCACAATTATAGCTTTTGGATAGAATATCATGAGTAGTATGGTTTAATGAAGGCAACCCAATCACATGACCAGTCACATGACCAATTAGGACATATGGATGTCATAGAGGATGGTTCATTGCTCAATACCACACTTATGACTCCCATTGTGGCACACCACCAATAGTACTCTGGAGTACACCACACGCCCACCATAAGACCACCAACCCCCCAAGCACACTCCAACATCACTACCAATAGCATCCCCACCCCCCAAATCTGGACACTGTACTACACACCTCTATAACAAAAGGCAGGAAACAATGCAGCTGCTCTCTAGCAGGGGGAACCAGAAATTGCATACTCTTTCAGCAGTTGAGGGCGCACTCACCTGTCACTCATGTGATATTGCATCATCACCCCTATTTTCCTTTTATTTGGGGGTGGGCCTGTGCAGGAGATGTGCTGTCACTCAGGACTTACATGCAAGTGGCAAGTCCTGGGTGGGCAACTGTTTGACATGGAGCACAGGGCCTGGACCTGGACCTCATGAAACTTCAAAGAGAATTTCCTCTTTGGTGTGGTTACAGCTAGAGATATCCAGCAGCCTGCACCTCCATGTTGGACCCACAGGCTACAAGTTGGGCAACCTGGGTATTTACCCTTGTCCATATGCCCTAAAAGGATCATAGATGGTGTTCTCATACTCAGATGGAAAAGAGTGCTGCTTTAACAGAGAGGCTCTTAGACTCAACCTATTCTTGTATTAGTGTCCATATACTGGGGACTGAGTAGTTAGTTGTCATCAGTAACTGACAATAATTTCAGTAAAATGTGTATGGTTATATTTCCCACATGATGCTTGTAATCTTTCACTGGGAAGAAAACTTGAAAGAAGAGATCGCAGACGGCACTCACGGAAACAGCAAGAAGTTTAATTCGGGATCGCTGGTCCACGCAACAACAACGACAGGTAAGTCGACCGGTTTCGCGCTACACAGAGCGCTTACACGTGACCTCTGACATCAATTAACCCTTCCCCCTTAAATACATACACCAGGTAATACAAAAATAGAAAACTAGACATTACAGGGTTAAAAGCACAAATATGGTGTGTGGTATAGAAAGACTAGCATTAGTGTTTACTAATTTAGCTATGACAGCGCCTAAAACTGTGTAACACTAACGGAGGTAATGCATAGTATTTAAAACGCTAGGTGTGAACATAGATCCTATGCTAACAACATCCACCTGCACTATGGAAATACATTAAAATCCTCCCGTAGGTTTAATCCTAGTGGTCCTATGGCGTCTGTAAGTATAAACATTTCAGATTCTTTTTGTAACAATAATTTGTGTCTATCTCCACCAAATTTTAAGGGCGCAACTGTTTTTAATCCTAGGAATTTTAAATCTTCAACTTTGTTATTATGTTTATATTTCATATGTTCTATTACTTTTGGGTAATCCAAATCCAATCCAAATTGGATTTAGAAAAATTACAGCTACTAATTCCTTACTTAGATATGACAGCTTTCATTCTCAACATGTCAAAAAATCCCTTCCTTTCGGACAATTTGTCCGATTGAAACGGATAAATACCACTACGGAAACATTTGAAATACAGGCGAAACAATTATGGGACAGACTAAAAGAGAGGGGCTACCCTATATCTATCCTGAGTGAGGCACTACTTAAGGTCAGGAAAATACCTCGCAGTCAATTGTTGCATAAAAAACATAAAACACATGATAATGACCGTGCTAAATTAAATACAGAAAATCAAACAAAAAATTTTACGTTTTCCTTTATGTACAGCCCTATGGAAAATAAAATTAGGTCTGCGATACATAAAAATTGGCATATTCTCCAGCAGGATGATATTTTAAGTAAAACACAGTTGAATAAACCATTAATTTCTTTTCGCAGAACTAAGAATATTAGAGATCATATTGTACGAGGTAGATTACAAGATGATACGCCCAAAAATTGGATAGAAAAATCTAAACCACAAGGATGTTTTAAATGTGGACAGTGCAATTTATGTTCTCACATGATACAAACGAAAAACATACATTTAGGGTCACAGAATATTGATATCCATGATTTTGTGACATGTAAATCTACCTATATCGTTTATGCATTAGTTTGTACATGCGGTTTTTACTATATTGGGAAGACCATAAGACCTTTGCATAAAAGAATTAGGGAACACTTTCGTTCACTCACTACTGGAAAAGGCTGCCCAAAAGTAATAGAACATATGAAATATAAACATAATAACAAAGTTGAAGATTTAAAATTCCTAGGATTAAAAACAGTTGCGCCCTTAAAATTTGGTGGAGATAGACACAAATTATTGTTACAAAAAGAATCTGAAATGATTATACTTACAGACGCCATAGGACCACTAGGATTAAACCTACGGGAGGATTTTAATGTATTTCCATAGTGCAGGTGGATGTTGTTAGCATAGGATCTATGTTCACACCTAGCGTTTTAAATACTATGCATTACCTCCGTTAGTGTTACACAGTTTTAGGCGCTGTCATAGCTAAATTAGTAAACACTAATGCTAGTCTTTCTATACCACACACCATATTTGTGCTTTTAACCCTGTAATGTCTAGTTTTCTATTTTTGTATTACCTGGTGTATGTATTTAAGGGGGAAGGGTTAATTGATGTCAGAGGTCACGTGTAAGCGCTCTGTGTAGCGCGAAACCGGTCGACTTACCTGTCGTTGTTGTTGCGTGGACCAGCGATCCCGAATTAAACTTCTTGCTGTTTCCGTGAGTGCCGTCTGCGATCTCTTCTTTCAAGTTTTCTACGCTTATGCTTATGGCGGACTGAGCACCGGACTTGTGGCATTTGGACCTGAAGGTGCAGTGATCCAGTATACTCCGGCAGAATCGTGAGTGCGGCAGTGCCGACATTTCTCCTTCTCCATGTGTTCGCTAATCTTTCACTGGGTACTTGTTCCCCTGTTGAGTCAAGAAATTGAATATTCTACCTCTGCAGTAGAATATCTACCTTATAAAACTGATGGCCTCTTCTCCCGATAGGCCATCAATATTAGATCAGTGGGGGACTGATTCTTGACACTTCTATGGATTAGATATTTAAAGGAGATGCAGTGCTTGTCTTTCCATGCAGCCCCTTTAAACAGCTGGTTGGTGGTGTTGCCAGGAGTCTAGTAGGTCATAAATGTATCAACCATTTCCCCATTACTCATGGGAGCTATTACCATTCTCCATTCTGCTGTGAGGACCAATACTAAATTTTACAGGCACAATACCATTTCCTGTGGCAAGGTGTACTTTGAAGCTCCTGAGCCCCAATGCCCCCTACCTACCATTTAGAATCCTAGTGTCTTTTTCTGCTGCTGAGTAGTATTTAAGTCCCTCAAGGTTCTGGAACCTGACTAGGTGTGACTGCTATCTCTAACCTGCCTACAGCTATGTTCGTGAGCTATGGCTATCATTGTTTGGTAACCTCCCCTAAAATTGAATTATTTTTAAAGGCTGTGTTTATTGCAAACAAATCTCTTTTCAACCAGCAGATAATGAAGGGTGTGACAAGTGTGTTGCAATTGTGCTAACAATGGGACTTAGGCAACCATACATGATATTTGATAGAGAGTCACCATGTTTTCCTAGTCTCCTGCAGTTAATCTGTAAATGTAAAGAAGGTTGTGCCTAGAATGACCATCAGCTATTGTTCAGTGCTTTTGTGGACAGATTTGTGGACAGATTTGTCTACATTCCATTATAAACATTAAAAACCACATCCCAGTGTTTCGGGGACAATGACTTCAATTTAGCAGTATGCGGAATGAGGTTTTAGTCAAAGAAGAGACATATTCTGTAAGGCCATATTCATGCATAGGAATATAGAAACCAATATAATCCTAAATAGACAAAACCTAATTGCTATCAAATAAATAAGCCATACTGTGTACATTATAGACTTACTGGAAGTATCCCTAATGCATTCTGGTTCCTGAGTACTATAGAGTTTGGTTAGTTCAACCGTTCCTGAGATGAGTACTCTAGAGTTTGGTTAGTTCAACCTACTTAGCTTTATTGGGTGGTCCAAGAGGTAAAAAATATGGCAGCAGGAAATGCCAACACTTCAGTGGTCATCCTGCTTGTCTTAATTTACATAAATGATGATGTGCCATACCACAGTGTGAGCAACAGGACCAGTGGTTATGTGCCATTCTTACTGGCATCACTGCTGAGGCCTGTAAGAAAGCAACAGACGTTGAATTTTCCTGCAGTGCCTCTGCAGGAGAAATAAAGCATTACACCATTTTTCATAAGTTAAAGGGGTGTTTTCACTTCAGCCAGTTATTCCCTATCCACAAAATAGAGAATAGCTTGCACATTTGTGGAAGTCACACAGCACCGGTCCTGAGAATACCAGTAAATTGTGGCCTTCTCTAGTTATGCCATGTCTACTCTGTTAATTGCAGGCCACACTTTAATGCATCCTTGGGAACAACAGGGGACCCAGAGGTCAGACCACCATTATTACCCAAGTTATCCCCTATCCTGTGAGGAGGGCATTTCTTGTTGAATTGAGAATACTCAAAGGGTCGTCATTGCAATGCATGGACATGACTCCCGAGAGGGAGATGTTGCTTGATTGGTTAGGGCCCCATGTACCATCTCTAAGTCTCATGATTGGATTTTTAAAATAGGTTTCCTAAAGCAGATACCCCAATAAATAATATTTGATTCAATAGTTTAATATAAAATAGACAGATATAATAAAATCTCTACCACTGCTGTGACTGTTCTACCTAGCAATGATTATGCCACAGATTGCTTTCATTAAGACTCTCTGCCAGCTCCTAGGACAATTACACCCTCAAAGTCATGCTCAGCCGGAGGTTATACTTGAGGGAGATTAAAGGGGTACTCCGGCCCTAAAATATCTTATTCCCTATCCAAAGGATAGGGGAAAAAATGCCTGATAGCGGGGGTCCCGCTGCTGGGGACCCCTGCAATCTTTCATGCAGCACCGTGCTATCCTCAGCCTCCGGAGCGAACATCACTCCGGGTCTGATGAATCACGATCACGGGCCGGAGTATCGTGATGTCAAGGCTCCACCCCCGTGTGATGTCACGCTCCGCCCCCTCAATGTTCGCTTCGGGTCTGATGAATCACGATCACGGGTCCGGAGTATCGTGATGTCACGGCTCCAACCCGTGTAATGTCACGCTCCGCCCCCTCAATGAAAGCCCATAGGCTTGCATGGAGGGGGCAGAGCGTGACATCACACAGGGGTGGAGCCATGATGTCACGATACTCCGGCCTAGGGATGAGCGAATCGAATCTGCCAAATCCAAATTTGATAAGAATTTCAGGAAAAATTTGATTTGCAACGAATCTGAATATTGCCACAATTTGATTGCGCAAATCGCTTAATTAAACTCCATTTAGTGCCGTCCAGCCTCCAGGGCATCTAAAATGGCGGATCCACATGTGAGGACAATGTGAGGACATGGGGAAAGGAATCCTGGGAAGGTGGGAACAAGGGTAGGTGGGATGACCCTGAATCGCATGCAGCATGCGGCCTATCAGCAGCCAGCCACCCCTGCGATTTCACAGCCCTTTATAAATGGCAGCCATCTTGTGACCAGTCACTTCTGCCTTTTATTTCAGAGAGATAGAGAGGGACAGACAGCGCTGTGTGTTGCACAGAAAAGCATTTTTCCAACAGAGATTCACCTCCCATTCACATCAGCATTCTGTTGCACAGAGAGGGACAGAGAGCAGAGCAGTGTGTGTTGCACAGAAATTTTTTTTTACAGCAGCGATTCAACTCCCTGTAACTACAGCGTTCTATTACAGAGAGGGACAGAGAGCAGTGTGTTGCACTGAACATCAGCGATTCACCTTAACCTCCCTGGCGGTATGATTCTGTCTGAAAATGTGTACCAAAAGCGGTACAATTTTTTTTAACTCAATTTCACATCTCCCTCCGCCCATTTCACATCTCCCCCGTCACATTCCCCTCTCCCTTGTCACATCCCCCGTCACATTCTCCCCCCTCCTTGTCACATTCTTCCCCCCTTGTCACATTCCCCCCCCTTGTCACATTCTCCCCCTTCATGTTACATTCCCCTCCCCCTGTCACATCCCCCCCCTTGTCACATCCCCCCTTCATGTCACATTCCCCTCCCCCCCTGTCACATCCCCCCTTCATGTCACATTCCCCTCCCCCCCTGTCACATCCACCCTTCATGTCACATTCCCCTCCCCCCCTGTCACATCCCCCCTGTCACATGCCCCCCTGTCACATCCCCCCCAGTCACATTCCTTGTCACATTCCCCCCTTGTCACATTCCCCCCAGTCACATTCCCCCCCAGTCACATTCCCCCCCAGTCACATTCCCCCCCTGTCACATTCCCCCCTTGTCACATTCCCCCCAGTCACATTCCCCCCCAGTCACATTCCCCCCCAGTCACATTCCCCCCCTGTCACATTCCCCCCTTGTCACATTCCCCCCAGTCACATTCCCCCCCAGTCACATTCCCCCCCTGTCACAGTCCCCCCCTGTCACATTCCCCCCCCTGTCACATTCCCCCCCAGTCACATCCCCCCCCCTGTCACATTCCCCCCCAGTCACATCCCCCCTTCATGTCACATTCCCCTCCCCCCCTGTCACATTCCCCCCCCTGTCACATTCCCCCCCTGTCACATTCCCCCCTTGTCACATTCTTCCCCCCCCCCCCCCTTCTCACCTTGTCCTGCAGCAAATACACTAGGTTTGCCGGCAGATTTCAAACCTAGTGTATTTGCTGCAGAACAAGCCCTTTCCCCTTCAGCCAATCACAGGCTTTACACCACTGCGGCCTGTGATTGGCTGAAAAGTGAAAGGTCCTAGAAGATGAATAGTGAAGAGAGGACACCCCGGACCGCACGGAGGGGAACGACATCTGCAGGGACCGGGACTAGGTGAGCAAAAGTTTTTTTATTTTACTACTTCTTCCTTTTACACTTAGCTCAGTGTTTTTCTACCAGGGGGCCTCCAGCTGTTGTGAAACTACTACTCCCAGCATGCCCGGACAGCCTTTGGCTGTTCGGGCATGCTGAGAGTTGTAGTTTTGGAACAGCTGGAGGCCCCCTGGTAGGGAAACACTGACTTTTAGTATTTTTCTTTACCTGCTCTGGCCGGCCCCCGCAACGGGAGCCGACCAGAGCAGATAATCGCATGTTTTCCCGGGGGGCCGCATCGGTATATCGCATTGCTTTTGCGATATATCGTGCAGCCCGGCCGGGAACTCTGCAATTCTACCCCGAGCGTGACTCGGGGTTACCGATCCTGGCAGGGAAAATTAACCCCGAGTCACGCTCGGGAATACCGCTCAGGAGGTTAAGCCCAAATCCTGTCTAGAAGCATTGATAGTGAAGGGAGTGAGATTGAGAGAGAGAGAGTGCAATTTTGGGTGTAGTACACAGTGACTGTGTGCTGCAGCACTGGTGTGTACTGCTGGTGTTGTAGACAAATACTGTTTTAAGTATACTGGAGCACATTGTCCTCCCCTCATAAGTGCATACCACATATGTACATCTAAGTGGTGTATTATTTTGTTCATGTTAAAGTCTTAAGTGCCTTGATACTGTGAAAGGCCAGGCAAAAGTACACACCGCCTGGTGTTGTACACAAATACTTTTTTAAGCATACTGGAGCGCATTGCCATCCCCTCATAAGTGCATACCACATATGTACATCTCGATGGTGTATTATTGTGTTCCTGATAAAGTCTTAAGGGCCTAGATACTGTGAAAGGCCAGGCAAAAGTATACACTGGCTGTTGTTGTACACAAATACTTTTTTAAGCGCACTGGAGCGCTTTTTCCTCGCCTCATAAGTGCAAATCACATACGTAAATCTAAGTGGTGTACTATTTGGTTCCTTTTAAAGTCTTAAGGGCCCAGATACTGTGAAAGGCCAGGCAAAAAAACACACTACTGTTTTAAGCGTAGTGGAGCGTATTGTACAGCCCTCATAAACACACTTAGTATGTCAGGCTGAGAAGTGCCAGGACGTGCACATAGGAGTGGCAGTGGCCTAAATTTATCAGGCAGCTCCCGGTATCAGCTAGAGGTCGTGTCTCGACCAGCAACCCATCTGCCATCATCGATTGGTTAACCTGGTCATCCACTTCATCACAAGTGACATCTGACACCCCTAGTGAACAGTTGGCGGGTTCCTCAGACACAACCCTCAGTTGGCATGGCCCGGGAGCAGTCCCTGTCCTCCCATTGCCTATGTCCTATGCTGTTCCCTCCCCCACAGAAGTATCTTATGCTGTAGGTTCAGCTCCACTATTTAGTGAGGACGATCTAGAGGACAGTTAGCAGCTACTGCCCAGCCAAGAAGTGGAGGAGACATCCGCCGCTTCCTCCGCTAGGCGGGCAAGTAGTGGTGAGGAGAGTGGCGTGGGAGGTGGTGTTGCAAGCGGTAAGGCTCCTGAAGCAGACACTGTTGAGGAACCTGAGGAGGACATCAGTGACGTGCAGACACAACTCGATGATGATGAAGACAATTGCACTTGGGAGCCGGGTGCAGAAGGGGCTTCATCATCATCAGGAGAAGAGGGTTGCAGGTTGCGCATGAGGCAGCAGCTGAGCCAGCAAGGTGGTAGCATGGTTGGGAGTCAGCATGGTGGCAGAAGTGAAAAGTCTGGAGCCAAACCTGCCTTGGGTAAACCACCTGCTTCGCGGCAGCCTACCTTCACAGGAGATAGTGAAACAGGGGTTCCTGGAGTCGGCAGCAGTAGCAGTCAATCAGTGTGGACTGCTGGTGGAAAATCAGCTTCTCGGCGGTGTGGCAGTTTTTCATCAAGTATCCAGAGGAGGTTAACATAGCCACATGCAAGATGTGTTGGCAGAAGGTGAAGCCTGGCCAGGGTCCCAATGTTGGCACCACGGCACTGCGGCAACATATGCAGCGGCCTGGGAGGCACGTTGCTCCAATGTGGTGGTCCAGCCTGTTGCATCACCCCGGGCACGCCGCTCCCTGTTTCAGCCAGTCAAGCCACCACCTCAGCCGAAGGGAGCTGTGTGTCATACCCATCTTCTGTTGCTCCAGGTGCTCCTGCTCCTACTACTTCGAGTCAGTCATTCCGCCAGCAATCCATCGGCAAAGCCATGTCCAAGAGACAACAGTATGTGCCCATTCATCCAACGGCGCAGAAGCTGAATGTGCTCCTGTCCAAGTTGCTGGTGCTGCAGTCCTTCCCTTTTCAAGTGGTGGACTCTGCACATTTCAACTGATGGCTTGTACCTAGCCGAGGTGTAGAGTCCCAAACCATCATTTCTTTGCGAAGAAGGCAGTACCAGCCCTGCACAATTTTGTGGAACAGAAGGTGGGCCAGTCCTTGAGCCTGTCGGTGTGTACCAGCGTTGACGTGTGGAGCTGTAACTACGGTCAGGGACCATACATGTCCTTTACGGCCCACTGGGTGAATGTGGTTCCTACACAGCCACAACCCAAAATCTTTTTTTAAATCAATCAAAAGAAAAGGTGTGCAAAAAACACCATGTGCCACCTACACCAACAGGGGAAGTTTTTACCCCCACCGGTTACAATGGACCATACATTGTCCCCTTCCACCTTTTAGAGGTCTTTGCATCACATCAATAATTGGTGGTGTAGGTGGCACATTGTGTTTTTTTTCACACCTTTCCTTTTGTTTGATTTAAAAAAAAATTGGGGTCCATATATTTTATCCTAAGCATTAAAAGTTGTTTTACGTAATGTATATCCTCACTACTTACATGTACTCACTAACACTTTTACAAAAGAGAATGTTTTCTTTTGCCTACCTGCCTCAGCTACTATTCTGATCCTGCCACCCGCCTGATGCCACACATCTGATGCCAAGTTCTCCTTTTTTCACCCACCTTTGTCACCGGGCACTGGTATTGCCACACACAGCACCACTCTGTCACCAGGTCACTTTCAGGACTCCTGATGCTGCTGCTGCCACCTCCAGACTGTCTCATTCTGTCCACGTATGTTGTCCTCGTGCTGCTACCACCTCCAGGCTGTGTCATTCGGCCACTATATGTTCTCCTCATGCTGCCGCCAACTCCATGCTATGTAATTAAGCCACTATATGATCTCCTCATGCTTCCACCAACTCCAGTCTGTGTCATTCAGCCACTATATGTTCTCCTCATGCTTGCGCCAACTCCAGGCTGTGTTATTAAGCCACTATATGGTCTCCTAATGCTCCTGCCAACTCCTGGCTGTGTCATTCAGCCACTATATGTTCTCCTCATGCTGCTACAAACTCTACACTGTGCCATTCAGCCACTTTATGGTCTCCTCATGCTGCCGCCACCTCCAGGCTGTGTATTCAGCCACTATATGTTCTCCTCATGCTGCCGCCAACTCCACGCTGTGTCATTTAGGCACTGTATGGTCTTCTCATGCTGTCCCCACCTCCACACTGTGTCATTCAGCCACTATATGGTCTCCTCATGCTTCCGTCACCTCCAGGCTGTGTAATTCAGCCACTATGTGGACTCCTCATGCTGCCGCCACCTCCACGCTGTATCATTCAGCTACTATATAGTCTCCTCATGCTTCCGCCACCTCCAGGCTGTGTCATTCAGCCACTATATGCTGCCGCCAACTCCATGCTGTGTCATTCAGCCACTATGTGGTCTCCTCATAGCGGCTGCCACCTCCAGGCTGTGTCATTCAGCCACTATATGTTCTCCTCATACTGCCGCCAACTCCAGGCTGTGTCATTCAGCCACTATATGTTCTCCTCATGCTGCCACCAACTCCAGGCTGTGTCATTCATCCACTATATGTTCTCCTCATGCTGCCACCAACTCCAGGCTGTGTCATTCATCCACTATATGGTCTCCTCATGCTTCCGTCACCTCCAGGCTGTGTAATTCAGCCACTATATGTTCTCCTCATGCTGCCACAAACTCCAGACTGTGTCATTCAGCCACTATATGCTGTAGCCAACTCCACGCTGTGTCATTCACCTCCAGGCTGTGTCATTCAGCCACTTTATGCTGCCGCCAAATCCATGCTGTGTCACTCAGCCACTATGTGGTCTCCTCATGCTGCCGCCAACTTCAGGCTGTGTCATTCAGCCACTATATGTTCTCCTCATGCTGCCTCCACCTCCACACTGTGTCATTAAGCCCCTATATGGTCTCCTCATGATTCCGCCACCTCCAGGCTGTGTCATTAAGCCACTATATGTTCTCCTCATGCTGCCGTCAACTCCAGGCTGTGTCATTAAGTCACTATATGTTCTCCTCATGCTGCTGCCAACTCCATGCTGTGCCTGCTTCCGCCACCTCCAAGCTGTGTAATTCAGCCACTATATGGTCTCCTCATGCTTCCACCACCTCCAGGCTGTGTCATTCAGCCACTATGTGTTTTCCTCTCACTGCCGCCAACTCCAGGCTGTGTCACTAAGCCACTATATGGTCTCCTCATGCTGCCACAAACTCCAGGCTGTGTCATTCATCCACTATATGGTCTCCTCATGCTTCTGTCACCTCCAGGCTGTGTCATTCAGCCACTATATGTTCTCCTCATGCTGTTGCCAACTCCACGCTGTGTCATTCAGCCTTTATGTGGTCTCCTCATGCTTCTGCCGCCTTCATGTTTTGTCCTTCAGCCATTATATGCTCTCCTCATACTGATGCCACCTCCAGGCTCTGTCACTTTGCCGCTCTGCGACAGTAGTTCTAATAGCGACGCCTCTGATCTGTATGTCATACCGAACAACAGTATTATTTCACTAACCCAGCACACACCCTATGCGTGTTACAGCAAGGCAAAGTGTTCTAGACCCCTACTGAGGCTCGCTGTAAGCGAGCCGTTTTTAATAGCGATTCGCTGCAAAGAAATTCGAACCGAAACAATTTTTTGTGGAAAATTCAGCTCATCTCTACTCTGGCGCCGTTATCATGATTCATCAGACCCGGAGCGATGTTCGATCTGGATGCTGATGATAGCGTGGTGCTGCATGAAAGATTGCGTGGGACCCCCACGATCAGGCATCTTATCCCCTATCCATTAGGGGATAAGATGTCTTAGGGCTGGTGTACCCCTTTAAGCACAGTAAACTGTGGGGATGGAAGGGTCATATAGATTTCGTAGCTGTGGCCTACAGTAAAGCCTCAGGATCGATGTGGTCTCCTGGCATATCTCAAATTTACCGTGACCTCCTGTCATGCCGTTACACAACGCCGACCTCCTTCTTTTGCTACGTTCCCTTTTTTTCCGATTAGTCCTTGCTTTGATTTCTTACCTTTTTCCCACGAGATTCCAGCTGTCTGACCATATTATCAATGGAGCGTATGAAGCTTGTTCTCAAATGCCGAGCAACATGCCCCTTACTTACAGTGCTCTTATCCTTGCTGATATTTAATGTTCTTTAAATTTTATTTCCATTAAATAAATATAGCCGGCATTTTTTAAAATTCAAAAAAAAGATGCTGCTAAGATGTCTTGCTGATGACTTACATTTCTAGTGCTATGACTTTGTTTCCTTACAACATTAATTATATACTGGCGCTGATACTGGCATCCGGAATCCCACGCCAGTCAGCCGGATTCTCTATTATCCTCTCTTTCTGATCTCATCACAGTGAAGCAGATAAAGTTACGGGTTGAAGGCCTCACAAGCGCAGGCCCCTTCTTGAGTTATGAATTAACGCGCACATGAGAGGGATCATGGAGGAGTCAGAGTGTATAAAGCTCATCTTAATGGAAAATAATGTCCTTCTTTAATGTCGGACTAGTATATTTGAAGGGATTATAATCCCTTTAAAAGTAATCAAAAATAAAATGATCAAATACTGGATTTAAAGTGGGAAAAATAGAATTCGTCTCAGAGTGGCAAGGTGAAACCGCTATAAGTAAGCACAGCACAGACAGCATGGGGGGACTCTTTCGTGGATGGTTCTCAGTCTGGCCATGACTTTGACCCAACTAGGATGTAACCAAATTAAGCTGCCATTATTTTACCTCTAAAAAAAATGATGTTACTAAATTGTCCATGTGATTTAAAATAATTTTTGACAGGTCAAAAGTTTTGATCAATCAATCCAAAAGAAAATGTATAGGGCGGCACCAGTTATGCAAATGAGTACAGAGCACTAAACCATGGCAGAAGCTGAGTTTACTCAATCTAGTCTAACTATATCGGGTTACCAAAAGACATCAAGCAATATAAAATCAGAAGCAGAGATAGATTCCTGTAATCTCCACAAACGTAGCTTTTCCGTAGTCAGAAAAGCCTAGACACACAGGGAGAGGGAGGCGGACGTTGTCCGCCTCACTCTCCCTGTGTGTTCAGGCTTTGCTCACTACGGAAGGGCTACATTTGTGGTGAGTGCAGGAATCATTCTCTGCTGCAGATTTTACAAAAGTTTTGACCAGTCAAGGTCTCGGTGTTCAGATCCCCACTGATTGTTAGAACAAACCAGGAGAAGCACAAGCTCTTCATTTTGCTGAACTAAATGGGGATCTCAGTGAGCTGGGGAGAGAAGAGCTCAGCTTTGTGCTTTTCCTGGCTTGTTCTATCAATTAGTGAGGGACTGAGCACCCATACCCCGGCCAATCAATTTTTTTGGCATGTGAGTGTCACATACAGTATCAAAAATGTATTTTAATGACTGGGATACTTTAATAAAATTCAATGCTTTACAGAGAAGTGAATGGGTTGTTTGGTAACAAAGTTGCAGCTGTGGGCAATTTTAGGACAATCAGAAGTTGCAGACAAATTAAATGGGGTTGTGTGAGGTTAGACTCTAATCTTTCTCCAGTCAATGACACTCAGACCTCAGTCCCATGCTCAATATTTCAGTAGGGCCATTCATCTAGTCAAGTGCTAAAATCCTGATTGGAGGGCCCTGTTGGAGATAAGTATATCCAGTATTCGTTGTCTTGCATTCGTTTTAGATATGAATAAGAATCTACAGTACGGAGATTAGAAACGTGTTGGTTTTCAATACTTTTTAAGACCAGTTGGTTTCCAAATATTTCCAGTTTTCAACAGACTGAAATAAAAACTTCTCTTTTTTATTCAATATGACAAGTGCTGGAGAAGCTTACACTCCAAAACTTTTTATCACGGCCATGGTGGATCCTTCTCCTTTGCACCATTGGGATGGAGTTGAGGCTTAGGTTTCTTGCAATCTATGGAACGGTGAGCGCAATCTTCTACTATATGGGGAGGGGGGGGGAGATTTTTCAAGACCTGTCAAGATGAAAAGTTGCTGAGTTGCCCTTAGCAACCAATCATATCACTTCTTTCATTTCTGAAAAGGCCTTTGAAAAGTGAAAGAAGAGATCTGATTGGTTGTTATGGGCAACTCAGCATTTTTTCCTCTGAACAGGTTTTAATAAATCTCCCCCTACGAGTTTTGTACAAAGTGGAGGGCCCTGTTTTTGCTTTGAGGACCAAGAGCTTTGTGTTATCGCTCAGAAGTCTTGACTTTAAAGGGAACTCCGATGGAAAAAAAAGATGTTTTCAAATCAATTGGTGCCAGAAAATTAAACAGATTTGTAAATTACTTCTATTTAAAAATCTTAACCCTTCCAGTACTTATCAGCTGCTGTATACCTCAGAGAAATTTGTGTTGTTCTTTCCAGTCTGACAAAAGTGCTGACACCTCTGCCATGTCAGGAACTGTCCAGAGCAGGATAGGTTTTCTATGGGGATTTGCTTCTAATCTGGACAGTTTCTGACAAGGAGGTGGCAGCAGAGAACACTGTTGTCATACTGGAAAGAACTGCACAATTTCCTCTGTAGTATACAGCAGATGATATGTAATGGAAGGGTTAATATTACTTTAATAGAAGTATTTTACGCATCTGTTTAACTTTCTGGCAACAGTTGATTTGAAAACATTTGTTTTCCACTTGTTTCCGCCGGAGTTCCCCTTTAAACCAAAATGGTGCGACAAGACCTTAAAGGGGTTATCCAGGAAAAAACTTTTATATATATATATATAAACTGGCTCCAGAAAGTTAAACATATTTGTAAATTACTTCTATTAAATAATATTAATCCTTTCAGAACTTAAGAGCTGCTGAAGTTGAGTTTTTATTTTCTGTCTAAGTGCTCTCTGATGACACCTGTCTCGGGAGATGTCCAGAGTAGAAGCAAATCCCCATAGCAAACCTCTTCTACTCTGTGCAGTTCCCGAGACAAGCAGAGATGTCAGCAGAGAGCACTGTTGCCAGACAGAAAAGAACAACTCAACTTCAGCAGCTGATAATTATTGGAAGGATTAAGATTTTGTAACAGAAGTCATTTACAAATCTATTTAACTTTTTGGAGCCAGATGATTTAAAAAAAAAAAGTTTTTTTTCCTGGAATACCCCTTTAAAGGAAATCTGTCAGTAGTATCACATGATTAAAACAGTACTCACATTGTCCAGATTCGCCCAGCTGTTCTGCTGCAAATCGTGTTTTTCTACTTATGCTAATGAGGGCCTTGGGGCACGGGCGGAGCTCTGATCCGAGCTTGGGGCACTCTGACATCATCTTCGCTGGGCGGCTGCTCCGCCCCGCTCATCAATATTCACCTTTGCCCGTGTTAGTGTACACCGCATGCGCCATTTACTGTGTACTCTCGGGAGTAGTGTTCCCCTCAGCTTCCTATCAAAAATGGCTGCGGCAGTGAAGCCGAGGGGAACGCAGCTTCCGGGAGTATACAGTTAGCGATATCAACCACAGAAAAATTGGAGTCATTTATAGGTTAAAAATTAAACACTTTATTATTTTAAGTTAAAAAACTAAAATATTGGGGAAAGGCTGACACAGGTGGGATAGGACAAAAATGGGCTTCACTGCCTGCCAACACAAGTAAACATAAACATAAGGTGCAAAAAGGCAAAATATATGCAATGCATAATAGTAAACAGACATCAGTCTTAAGGCGCATACAAAGCAGCATACAATACTTTATATTATATTATTACCAGGAGGTCATATATGAAGCCCTCAGTGTGCTAGGTTCCCATCTCCTTAGGGATATACAATCACCCTCTGTATTTAATATATTTTGGTAGAACCTTTACAGTCACTGCGCTATTTTTATATAGTATACAGTAAATGGCGCATGTGCCGTACACTAACACGGACTAAGGAGCAGGGAGGGGGGTTACGAATATTGAGGAACCGGGTGGAGCGGCCGCTGGGCGAAGATGACATCAGCGTGCCCCAAGCTCTGATTGGAGCTCCGCCCCAAGGCCCTCATTAGCATAAATGGCTACGGCTGGGTGAATCTGGACAATGTGAGTACCGTTTTAATCAGTATCACCCGCACTACAAGCCTGGGTGACAGGTGCGGGTGATACTACTGACAGATTTCCTTTAAAATAAAAGAGCCATGAATGAAAAAATGTTACAACTAAACTGAAACACCTCTATGAGAAAAATGTAGTAAAATTCCACATCAAGCAGTGACATACAGACAGGACAAACAGGTCTGCTGGTTAACCCTTTATGCCCTTTTCACGATTCCTCATCCCCTAATTAGCAAACAATGCAGTTTTTCTGGTAAGGGAAGTTTAGCAAAGGGAATAGAATAAACTAGGACATGGGTTTCTTCTTTTCATATGTCCCAATGCATACATAGGCTTCCTGTATGGAACCTGTGTCATTGTCACCCAGTGTTTATCATGCTATGGGTATTTTTTATAGTCCTTTTACTTCACATTACTTAATAAAATAGCCTATAAAAATACAAAAGCTTCTGTTTCCATACCTGTGGAATACTGCTTACAGAAGATCGAAAAGCCTGCAAGGTTCTAGTCAAGTCCTTCACACCACTACCAACCTCTTGATGTGTCTTCTGGTTCAAGTAGAAAGTACACACTATTCCAGCACTGGGATAGAAGAATAAAAAAAATATGGCACTGATTTATTATATTGTATTAACCATCGAAAATTATAATTTGTCAGCTTAATCGGGGACTTCATTATATACATTCGGTCTAAAGCTTGCCATACACAATAGAATGTTGGCAAAACCCATTAATTTTGACAAGACTGGCTAATCCTATAACGTTGATGGGGTCCCCTATAATCCTCTAATGTGGATGGGGTCCCCTATAATCCTCTTATGTGGATGGGGTCCCCCATTAGATGATAGTAGGCAAAGAAGTCTGGCAGCGGCTTACTTCTCTTTCCCCATTCACAAAACACGGAAGCATGGCTGAGTCAAGCGTTTATCTTTATGGGGCATGGGTTTGGTATTGCAGGTTTGTCTTCTTCTGGTCAGTGGGGCTGGCACTTTAAAATATTTATTGGAAGTATATGTTATACATGGCGCACACATTGGAACTAGGCAAAACATGTATGACATAAGAACTGGAATTTAAGTAATGTACAACCATCTATTTGCATATACAGTAATGGTAGATAACATGGCACACCTAGATGTCTCAACTAATGTAATTACTCTTCTTTGTATATTGTTACATGAGAACAGTCCAGTTCAATGGCTACATATGAAACTCAATAGGCATTGTTGTTTAAATTTACAATACATGAGAAGAGATGAATATCATGTGTCAGGAACAGCTGCTGCCCATATTCATCAGTAGTTCTTTACAGGTCTAGTCTTTGATTTTTAGCACCGGGGCAATGCTGTTTGTTTGTGGGCACTCAAATAGTCAGTAGAGGCCAGTCAAATAGCTAGAAGTCAGAGGCAGGGACATGGAAGTAACATTTAAATAGGACCTCTACTGTATTTTCAGTAACAAATTAAACAGCCTTCACCTTCAGGCATAAACACTAAATAAATTATTTTTGTCCGGCACTAAATATACAAATCTCTAGGTGGCTAACTATTTCTTTCTCATGGCACCTGCTACCAGAGGAATGCTGGGAGATGCCCCCATACACTTGATGGTCCCATTAAAATAACAAGTTAGGCCAACAGCTACTTAATGTGTACAGTAATGAGACATGGCAGGCTGGGTTGTAAGGTACTACCTGAGGGCCAATGTTAATGGCGGCCTTCCTCACCTTAATATGCAGAAGACAAATGTTGGTGGAGCCTGTTGATTTTGTAGAAAAAACAAGTGGCTATCTCATTTGTAACCCCTCCCCCCCCCCCCTCCCAAAAAAATAAAAATAAATAAATAAATAAAAGGTCAGGCGGCATGGATTTTATCTAAGCTTTGGTATAGGTTTATGTCAGGAGACAAGACTATAAAGACAAACTATGTGGCTGCTATGAGCCCTTGAAGAAGAAGGGCCAAGCACTTGTTGGTCCTATTTCTACTGGTAAAAAAAACATACAGAACTCTTCTACACAGGGAACTGCATTGTTGGCAAATAGAGATGGGGGTATGTATCCAAGGACATGGAAAACAAACACCAGACCTTTCTGTCTTGGGGGAAAACATTAGATGCCATATTAGAGGGTCCATTAAGATTTTTGCTGTGGGGCGCTATTATTCCTTGTTTAAAAATGTCAGGAGAAATAGCTGGCATGGGTATGGCTAGCTGTAGTCAAATGGGTAGATGTCAATGGATGTCCTACTGGGACCCTCATGATCAGCTGTAGTCAGATGGGTGGATGTCAGTGGATGTCCTTCTAGGACCCTCATGATCAGCTGTAGTCAAATGGGTAGATGTCAATGGATGTTCTACTGGGACCCTCATGATCAGCTGTAGTCAGACAGGGGGATGTCAGTGGATGTCCTACTGGGACCCTCATGATCAGCTGTAGTCAGACAGGTGGATGTCAGTGGATGTCCTACTGTGACCCTCATGATCAGCTGTAGTCAGACGGGTGGATGTCCTACTGTGACCCTCATGATCAGCTGTAGTCAGACGGGTGGATGTCCTACTGGGACCCTCATGATCAGCTGTAGTCAGACAGGTGGATGTCAGTGGATGTCCTACTGGGACCCTCATGATCAGCTGTAGTCAGACCAGTGGATGTCCTACTGGGACCCTTATAATCAGTTATAGTCAGACGGATGGATGTCCTATTGGGACCCCCATGATCAGCTGTAGTCAGTCAAGAGGGATGTCAGTGGATGTTCTACTGGGACCCTCATAATCAGCTGTAGTCAGATAGCTGGATGTCAGTGGATGTCCTACTGGGACCCTCATAATCAGTTGTAGTCAGACGGATGGATGTCCTATTGGGACCCTCATGATCCGCTGTAGTTAGACAGGGATGTCAGTGGATGTTCTACTGGGACCCACATGATCAGCTGTAGTCAGACGGGGGGATGTCAGTGGATGTTCTACTGGGACCCTCATGATCAGCTGTAGTCAGACGGGTGGATGTCCTACTGGAGCTCATGATTAGCTGTTAGGAGCCAAGGGAAATGAATTGGGTTGTGCTACAATTTTAACACAAAACATGTGTTGTGGTGTACTGTTAAATAGCAGAATGGGTTATTACTTTATCAAGCATTGTTAGCCTTTCGTTCTAGGGTTGGATCCTGACCGGTCTGACATAGATGTCATATTTAATTAAATTTTTCTAGTGGGAAAACACCTTTAGCTCTGAGTCCTGCTGCTTTTTTAGCCACTGATTCACCTTCATGTGACAATGGAGACTGATATTATCTCCCACACTATGACATTTATATTTAACTCCTGCAATGCTGAGACCCCATTGGGGGAAGGATGTTTAAACTACTGACTATCCAGAGGCACTGCATGTTCTTTTGTGTTTCAGGTGCATTAGCACACTCTCTATGAGGCTTTCAGGCTCTGTAGAGGTAAAATGGATTGACAGCAGTACTGAAATGGGGCCAAGTGACCTGCCTGCCATACTCACTCCATCAGATCCTTTATGTGGGAATAATGAAAAGTGAATGTTTTCTCCTCTGCTTACTGTACTCGTCCTGTACATTATTATTCTGTTACTAGAACCCAACATGTTTAGGATGACACCTGCATTGCACGTCCACATATAACTACTTCTTATTACTGCCTTCAACTTTTTTATATGTTGTGAAATAAGGCATAATGGTTTCTCTTCTGTACATGATATTTGTATTAAAGGTGACTAGGGAGTTGTGCGGGCACATACAAGTGCTTCTAAACTCCATATTGTATCCAAATAGTTTTACTCTTCTTAGGTGGTGTCCCTATTCTTGTTAGTTGATGACAATAGGCATCTTTGGATGCCCTCTTTAGCAGGTACAAATGTCAGTCAAAAAGGGCCTTTGCATGGTGCCTGGTCATTGCAAAATAACAATTTCCAGCATGCCCGGACAGCCTTTGGCTTATCCTAAAAGCTTATAATGTAATGCCATACTAATGGTGATGTGATTGGGAGCTTACAGCCTTGTGGCAGGATGGTACTGGAAGTCCATCAATGTCTCCTGATAGCGACAAGGTGAATGACACAATAGTGGGTACATGTAACATACTGAGTATCCCTATGGCTAGTCTGGACATGGAGGACTGGTAAAATAGTTTTTACGTCCAGTGTGGCTTATTGGATTTTTAACCCAAAGCTGAATCAAATTAAATGTAATAATTCCAGGCAGATAGAATACGTGATGGTTATTCTAGATGACAATATAGAATGGGAAGTCATACAGATGGAGCTATTTTCTTATAGATTTCATTGTTTTGCATGTGACATTTACTGCATAGTGACTGTGAGAAGCAAGAGTATGACATATGGATACTTTGGAAGGATGGTGTCATATCTACAGATGCAGCAGATCTAAATGTTCAATTTGACTTTGTTGCAATTTATATCGGAAACATTGTGATATCAAAATATACACTATGAAAAGGAACCTTTCACGTTGATAAAGCAGTCCAGTCTGCGGGTATCATGTTATAGAGCAGGAGTTGCTGAGTGGATTAATATATAGTTTTGTGGGAAAAGTTTTAGAATAACCTGTCATTTATACATGTAAATCTCTGCATATTCTGGGCTAAATAGTCAAGTGGGAGGTGCTAATTAGGGATTATTAGTACCAACCACTTGACTACAGAATGAGCAGAGATTTCTATGAATAAATGGTGAAGTTTCCTACAAAAACTATATGACAATTTGCTCAGCTACTGCTACTCTATAACATGGTGTCTACAGACTGAACTGCATTTTCAATGTCATAGGTTCAGTCTGGTTATACATATATGTCACTACATATATATATATATATATATATATATATATATATATACATTATAAAACTTACAACAAGAAGCAGAAGGTACACAGAAGAAGTGTGAATATAGGGGTTGGCTGGCAGACGCCTCCTTCACATGGGAGCACCCTCCGTCCTCGATACTGGAATATGCAGAAAGTTATTCCAAAGGCCAGCATGAAGATTAGGTAAATGATAGCAATAACGGCACAGGTCACATAACCCGCTTCATATTTCACAACCTGTCATAAGAAATGTTTTACAAATCAACATATTGGTAATAGTCATATAGTTACATAGTTTATAAGGTTGAAAGAAGACCAGAGTCCATCAAGTTTAACCTATATTCCTATTATGTCTCTACTGTGTTGATGAAGAGGAAGGCAAGAAAAACCTTAAGTGGTTGATGCCAATTGCTCCATGCCAGGGGAAAAAACTCCTTCCTGACAACACTACAAGCTTTATACTGGGAATAACAGATTGGAAAGTAATCTGGGCTTGCTGACAAATGTAAAAAGGAGGGGGATGTATACTTGACCTCCACTCCATTTACACAGGAGCACCTATTCTCAAGATGGTTCCCAGTGGTTGGATTCCCTTTGATACACTTATCATCAATTCAGTGGATCGCTTGAAAAAGGTCCTAATGTTAGACAGAACATGGGTGAATAAAGTCTACTATTATCTTTGCGGTTTAATTCTGGTGGGCTGCAACATTGTTTTTTTTTTTTGGATTAGAAAAGCTTCGATCAACTCATAGGATCCCCATAGCGGTGGCTAGAGGTGGTGAGAATGTTATCACTTAACTCTATGACTGAATAAGGTAAAGCAAGTATGAAGCTCTGTAACAAATCTGATCCCTATAAAGATATATTCTTAGAAATGAATCAGCATAGTTTTTGGGATTTGTTTAGATAAGAAAATGTTATGGCTCACTGAGGACTGAATAAATGTCAACGGATATGATCAGTGATATGCATATGGGTGTCCAAATTATAAGCTATTGATGGTTTTGTAATGCAGGCTGAACTGATGCTATATATACATATTGTTAGACAGTGACAGTTGGAGTTATTGAGAGAATGTATATCTCTATGTGTCAGTGATACTATGTTACTGACACACCATGTTGTAGTATAGCGGATTCAACCCACTTAGTCCGGGTCAGTTTTTCCTGGAGTGACCAAGTGATGGGTGGAAGGTCACTCCTACGTACCAGGTGAGGCTGAGTGCAGACTCTATAAAGCCTGGATCTGCAAGCCTGTGTGCAGCTGTCGATGGAATGATAAGAACCATGTTGTAAGTGGCCGTGTTCTTCTGTTTGTTATATGTATGGGGGGCACTTAATGGGTATAGTTAGGGTCGTTCCTTGTTTAGGTAGAGCTCGGCCGAGCAGGTTTTTATTTTGTATGTTTGGCCTGACATTAACCCCTTAACGACCCAGCCCACCAGAGCATTTTTTGCACATCTGACCACTGTCACTTTAAGCATTAATAACTCTGGGATGCTTTTACTTTTCATTCTGATTCCGAGACTGTTTTTTCGTAACATATTCTACTTTATGTTAGTGGTAAATTTTTGTTGATACTTGCATCATTTCTTGGTAAAAAATTCAAAAATGTTGTGAAAAATTATAAAATGTTTCATTTTTTAAACTTTGAAACTAACTGCTTATAAGGAAAATGGACATCCCAAATAAATTATGTATTGATTCACATATACAATATGTCTACTTTATGTTTGCATCATAAAGTTGACATGTTTTTACTTTTGGAAGACATTAGAGGGCTTCAAAGTTCAGCAGCAATTTTCAAATTTTTCACAAAATTTTCAAAATCAGAATTTTTCAGGAACCAGTTCAGTTTTGAAGTGGATTTGAAGGGCCTTCATATTAGAAATACTTCATAAATGACCCATTATAAAAAAAACTGCACCCCTCAAAGTATTCAAAATGACATTCAGAAAGTGTGTTAACCCTTAAAATTCTAAATCTTCATTTTTTACACTCGCATGTTCTTGTAGACCCAGTTTTTGAGTAAAAAGAGAGAAATCTCCCTAAAATTTGTAACCCAATTTCTCTTATGTAAGGAAATACCTCATGTGTGGATGTAAAGTGCTCTGTGGGTGCACTAGAGGGCTCAGAAGGGAAGGGGCGAAAATGGAAAAAAATAAAACCCCCACATGGCATACTATTTTGGAAACTACAACCCTCAGGGAATGTAACAAGGGATACAGTGATCCTTTGCACCCCACAGGTGTTTGACGACTTTTCGTTAAAGTTGGAAGTGTAAATTTTTAATTTTTTACTAAAATGCAGATTTTTCCCAAATGTAAAATTTTTACAAGGGGTAATAGGAGAAAATGCCCCCCAAAATTTGTAACCCCATCTCTTCTCAGTAAGGAAATACCCCATATGTGGATGTAAAGTACTCTGCAGGTTAAGTACAATGCTCAGAAGAGCCATTGAGCTTTTGGAGAGAGAATTTGGTTGGAATACAAGTCGGGGGCCATGTGTGTTTACAAAGCCCCCGTGGTGCAAGAACAGTGGACCCCCCCCACATGTGACCCCATTTTGGAAACTACACCCCTCACAAAATGTTATAAGGGATGCAGTGAGCATTTACACCCCACTGGCGTTTGACAGATCTTTGGAACAGTGGGCTGTGCAAATGAAAAATTACATTTTTCATTTTCACAGACCATTGTTCCTAAAATCTGTCGGACACCAGTGGGGTGTAAATGCTCACTGTACCCCTTATTAAATTCTGTGAGGGTGTAGTTTTTAAAATGGGGTCACATGTGTGTGTCTGTGGTGGTGGTGGTGGGGGGGGGGGTTCACTGTACTTTCACCATGGGGGCTTTGTAAACACACATGGCCTTCAATTCCAGACACATTCTCTCTCCAAAAGCCCAATGGTGCTCCTTTTCTTTTGAGCATTGTAGTGTGCCCGCAGAGCACTTTGCATCCACATATGGGGTATTTCCATACTCAGAAGGAATTGGGCTACAAATTTTAGGGTGCTTCTTTTCCTAATTTCCCTTGGGAAAATGTAGGGTAATGCCAGCATTTTAGTGAAAAAAATATTTTTTTCATTTTCACATCCAAATTTAACAAAAATTCATTAAACACCTGTGGGGTGTTAAGGCTCACTATATCCCTTGTTACATTCTGTGAGGGGTGTAGTTTCCAAAATGGGATCACATGTGGGTATTTATTGTTTTGCATTTATGTCAGAACCACTGTAAAATCAGCCACCCCTGTAGAAATCACCAATTTGTGTACATAGTGCGCTCTCACTTGTGAGCCATGTTGTGTGCCCGCAGAGCATTTTACGTCCACATATGAGGGATTTCTGTGCTCTTTAGAAATTACATTACAATTTTTGGGGGTCTTTCTTTCCTTTTACCTCTTGTGAAAATTAAAAGTATGGAGCAACACCAGCATGTTAGTGTAAAACATAAAAACATTTTACACTAACATGCTGGTGTAAACCCCAACTTTACCTTTTCATAAGGGGTAAAAGGAGGAAAAGCCCACCAAAATTTGTAATGTAATTTCTCCCGAATACGACAGTACCCCATATGTGGCACTAAACTGTTGCCTTGAAATACGACAGGGCTCCAAAGCGAGAGAGTGCCATGCGCATTTGAGGCCTCAATTGAGGATTTGCATCCACCACCAAAATACCCTATGGCAGTGTTTTCCAAAGCGGATGTCTCCAGCTGTTGCAAAACTCCCAGCATGCCTTGACAGTCAGTGGCTGTCCGGCAATACTGGGAGTTGTTGATTTTCAACAGCTGGAGGCTCCGTTTTGAACAGGCGGAAACCAATGCCCTGCTGATAGAGGCTAATCAGCTCGCTTTAAAGGAGAAAATGGGAACCTTATGGACAGTACAGACCAGGCCAGAGCCACAAGAGAATCGGGGCCACATAGCATGTTGGCAGTGTTGAGGACTTGGGCATATTGCAGCAAACTGTCCCCTTACAGTAGAGCCAATGAAATGTGACTCAGCGTGGCGGAGGTCTTTGTTCGCACGGCCGGTTTGCTTGGCAGGGCTGTTTTCGAAACTGAACAACAAATGTGTCATATCAAAGTGAATGACTATCCTGTAGAGGCACTACTGGACTCTGGAAGCTTGGTTACACTGGGGCACGCCAGCCTGGTAGACCCTGCATCAGTCATGGGACATGTCATAAGGGTCCTGTGCATCCATGGGGACACCAAGGCATACCCCACCGCCCTAGTAAAGCTAGAGACTCCATGTGGACTTGCCTCTCACGAGGTGTGTCTTGTAAGGACCCTAATGCACACAGTAATCCTGGGAAGAGGTTTTCCCCTGTTTTGGGAATTGTGGCAAACCAAGGTTTCATGTACTATGAAAAATAATAATGTAGGTAATGCACACCCTGTTGCTGATCCAGATCCGTTTGACTCCGATGCTATGGTCCAGACAGTAGGGATGACCCAGGAAAATGGTGATAATTTTCTCCTAGCGGTTCTTGCCGGTGACACCGAGGAACAGGAAGAGGTGGCTGCAATGCCTGAACTGAGGGTCTCACAGGATAATTTTGGGAATGCCCAGCTCCGAGATCCCACCTTAGTGAAAGCTAGGGAAAATGTTAAGGTCCGTGGGGAGGTAATAAAACAGTTGGTAGTGCCACAGCCTTTCCGAAGAATGGTCTTAGACCTTGCCCACTTTGGTCACTTAGGGACCACTATGGAGGTCACTTAGGGACCGAAAAGACAAAGGAATGTATCTTTCAAAAGTTTTTCTGGCCAGGGGTACATGTTGATGTAAAGCGGTATTGTGAGTCCGGCCCTGAGTGTCAGCTAACAGCTCCTATGCCCCATTACAGGAGTCCCCTGGTACCATTAACCATCATAGAAGTACCATTTGAGACGATCGCAATGGACCTCGTTGGCCCTATTGCCAAGGAGCTGTTCCATATGTTCTCCCGTACTGGTATACCGAAAGAGATCCTTACTGATCAAGGGTCCCCCTTTATGTCAGAGGTCACAAGGGAGTTATGTAAGTTGCTTAACATCAAACATTTGCGTACGTCACTATATCACCCCCAAAATGACGGTCTCGTGGAGAGATTTAATAAGACACTGAAAAGTATTTTAAAAAGGTGGTTGGGAAGGATGGGAAGGACTGGGACTGTCTTTTGCCTTATGTAATGTTTTCAGTCTGCAAAGTTCCCCAGTCATCCACAGGTTTTTCTCCCTTTGAGCTAGTTTATGGTAGACGTTCATAGGGAGCAGGGAGTGTGATCAAACACATTTCTCAGATGCAAGATAGGATTTCTGCAATTATTCCCATAGTCAGGGAACACCTACAGCAAGCCCAGGAAGCTCAAAGCTGAGTGTACAATAGGTCGTCCAAAATAAGAAGCTTCAACCCCGGTGATCGGGTATTAATTTTGGTACCTACTGTGAAAAGTAAATTCCTGGCCAAATGGTAAGGGCCCTAAAAATCATTGAAATGGTGGGAAATGTCTGTGTCAAAGTCGCAGAAACAGGAGACCCTGGAGTTCATACAGAGAAATACTGATGTGTTATCTGAATTACCGGGTGTACTAACGTCATAAAGCATGACAATTGACAAGGTCAATTTGAAACCTTACCGTGTCCCAGAAGCTGTGACAAAAAGCCAATGGCAGGTTCCCCTAACAGATAGGGCCAAAGAAAAGATGGGTTTTGCTACGCCAGATGAACTGTTCCAATATGTCTGCCTACCGTTTGGTTTGCATGGGGCTCCAGCCACCTTTCAAAATTTGATGGATATTGTCCTCAAGCCCCATTGTCAGTATGCATCAGCGTACCTATGTGACATATTTATCTTTATTGAGGACTGGGATAGCCATCTAGCGAAGTTACAGGCTTTACTTAATTCTCTTAGAGAAGCAGGGCTGACAGCCAACCCTAGGAAATGTGCTTTAGGTCTGGAAGAAGCCCGGTACCTGGGGTACATATAAGGTAGGGGCATTATAAAACCTCAGGTCAATAAAGTGGAGGCTATACAGGGCTGGCCACAACCCACAACAAAAAGACAGGTGAGGGCCTTTCTAGGTATTGTGGGTTATTATCATCGGTTCATCCCAAACTTTGCGAGTATAGCAGCACTTCTTACAGATTTTACAAGGCACAGTAAGTCCATCATGGTCTCCTGGAATCCAGAGGCAGAAAGAGCATTCCAGGTGTTAAACTAGCAATTTGTAAAGGACCAGTCCTGATCACCCCTAACTTTAAAAAAGAGTTTATTGTACAGACAGATGCGTCTGATGTGGGACTGGGTGCAGTACTTGCCCAGGAGGTAGATGAACAAGAGCACCCAGTCACGTACTTGAGTAGGAAGCTTACGCCTGCAGAGAGGAACTATAGTATTGTTGAGCGGGAGTGTTTGGCCATCAAATGGGCCCTTGAGTCGCACAAGTACTATTTACTGGGTCGTCACTTTAGGTTGATCACAGACCCCTCTCCACTAACTTGGATGTCTCAAGCCAAAGAGAGAAATGCCAGGGTCACGAAGTGGTTCCTGACACTACAAAATTTTAGTTTCTCTGTTGAACACAGGGCCGGAAAACTACTGGGCAATGTCGACGCAATGTCAAGATTTCACTGTTTGATGGCTAAAAGTGTCCGATTCCATAAGCTCGAACAGAGGGGAAGGGTATGTGAGACAGTGACAGTTGGAGTTATTGAGGGACTGTATAGCTCTCCTAGGATGCTCTCCTATGCTGCTTTAGGTAGTTTGTGGACAGATATGTGTCACCGAAAGGCCTGGGTTTGGTGAAGGAAAACCAACAGTTTTATGTGTCAGTGATACTATGTTACTGACACACCTTAGTTGTAGTATAGCAGATCCAACCCGCTTAGCCCGGGACGGTTTTTCCTGGAGTGACGAAGTGATGGGTGGGAGGTCACTCCTACGTACCAGGTGAGGCTGAGTGCAGACTCTATAAAGCCTGGGTCTGCTGGCCTGTGTGCAGCTGCCGATGAAATGCTAAGAACCATGTTGAAGGTGGCCGTGTTCTTCTGTTTGTTTCACGTATGGGGGCACTTAGTGTGTCTCTGGTATAGTTAGGGTCGTTCCTTGTTTAGGTAGAACTCAGCCAAACAGGTTTTTATTTTGTATGTTTGGCCTGATATTAAGGCCGTATTGTTGTGTTGACATTTAAAATAAACCCAGGCTCAGCCTGGACTTGGACTTTACCTACAGTGTCCCTGTCTCTACATGTGAAGCGTAGGCTGCCAAGCGATCTTTGATGCTATCCCTTCCACTATATATATATATATATATATATATATATATATATATATATATATATATATATATATATATAATCCACACAAAAGAAACAGAGCATTACCATTGCAAAAAACACCAATTTTATTTAAATCCAATAAAAATTAAGTAGTTTAAAACAGAGATGTTATGAGACAGACCACTTATAAATATGGGAATCAGGTGTCATGAAGTAATTAGATCACACTATTACACATATTTGATGGGGACAGCTATAAATATACCTCACCGAAAAGTATCCTAAAATGCACTGTGCCAATACTGGTGCCGGCTGGTACACAGACTCCAGTCAATACCACACAATCTATTGCACTTCCCCACTTTACATAGTAATTGATTTGTGGCAGTGAATGTAGCTTACCCAACATTTGAGACCTGAATCCTGCCAGCCCCGGCGCACGTTTCGTTACCACAAACTTTACCAAGGGATCCCTATTTTGGATTTAAATAAAATTGATGTTTTATGCAATGTTAATGCTCTGTTTCTTTTGGGTGGATAATGCTATTTTTGAGCTACATTGCACTTAGTGCAAATTAGACCCCAATCCCATAGAATATGACGTGGTACTGTAGAGAGTTCAATTGGTTGGGTGTAACTGAATGTTTGTTGCTAACATATATATATATATATATATATATATATATATATATATATATATATAACTTGTAAGCAAGCAGTGGTAAAATGGTGGATGGGAGGAATGTGTCACTGAGACTTCTTGCCTCAGTGACATAAGACTGGAGTTTGGGTCTAGGTTCTGGAAGTGACTGAAGGCTCTGGAGATAAAGCCCCACCCATACAGCAAAGAGGAGTTGCTCTGAAGCAGATAGCTTGTCTGTGATATGTCGGATACTGATACACTGCACCAAACAAAAATTTACTTTGGGACTGGCCAAGTTTTGGGAAACTCAGAAGTTTATGTTTATGTAAATGATAATTATCGTTGTATGTAAAATATTGCAATAAATCAAAGACTACTGAACTGTGACATCTGCCTGTTTGAGTCTGTTCACTTCCTGGCAAAACTGTTTGAAGGGTCCCGTTGGCCAGTATGCTGTGTGCTATAGTTCAACTCCATTTTTGACCAACAATTGGGGTCATATATTATTACACTTGGTCAAGCAGCTGTGTCCTAACCTCCTCACTGCATTGGGTTGAATACATCATTGACATTTTGCCTATATTTGGTGAAACTTGCATCATTATTTCATCACTACCCTTCATTTATTATACATTTGATCCATTTTTGGGTGTATTCACACCTTGCTTACCAGTTTTGTTAGGGGCTTGGGTTTGAGTAAGGTTTTTAGATATATTTAATAGTTATTTTTGCATACCGGCACTCCAAAGAGGGGCTGATGTGTACTCCATTGATAAATCTGACCTGACATATTCCTGACGGTGTGCTGCACAATTTGTCACACGTCCCAATAAAAAGAAGCATACAGGTAATGACAAGAAGAAAAAAAATGACTCAAAAAAGTATTTTCATGATAAGTGAGTCTTGTTGTTTTTACCTTTCCAATTGTTTACTCACCTGAGAAGTTTCAATGGTTGATGAGTTTCGGAAAAGTGAACGCAACATGTCTAGAATATAAAATGCAACAAATACCATTGAAATATGTGCAAAAAAAAGATGCTAGTGTATCTAAAGTATCACAATTATTTCATGTGCATGTGTAGCAGAGCTGAGTTTGTCAGGATGTATTTATATCAGGTTTCCCATAGAAGGTAAACTGAGTTGTCATAAATGGGAGAAATGTCAACCGTTTTCAGTGGTTGGGGTCTCAACGATCAGGAGAAAGAGCTGAAATAAGTGCATGGTAGTATGCTTTACTTTCTGCCCCCATCCTACATTGGGGACCAGGGACACTGATATCCAATTTTGGTCCATTTTGCTTCCTTGCTGATAATTCCCCTTGATGTAACACACACACACACAGACAACACTCTAATATACAGATTTTTACATGTCTATGATCATAGCCTAGCTGGCATTATATAATTGACTTTATTCATCTATCCCCAGGCAAGACATTCTAAAACACTATCTGCAGGGCTCCAGAGGCGCACGAGTCCTAAGGAGCTCACATCACTGTATCTAATGGCCCTTCTGTTTTACCTCAACAAATATTCTGTAAAAATCTCAAGAAAAATTGCAATAATACTTTCACAATTTTATATAAACCCCAAACTAAATAGTTCTTTTAAAAAATTGCAACACAAGACTCTGCAAGTGTGTGCATTTTGTCAAGGCAAACAGTACTGTCGTTATATGTTCAGCATGGCTTTGTTCACACAACATTAATTCATGGGTATTTTTAAGGAGAATATATGTTACGAGAATATATATATACGTGCAAAATCCTGCTACAGATTCCACCTGCAATATCTGCCATGTAAACATAGCCTAAGGGTTCTGTCTCACAGGGGTATAGTATGTGCCCATAAAAAGGCTAAAAGCTCAGTATTATTACCCCATAGAACACAAGTCCATAAGATGTAAATTTTTTAGCCTAAAACTCATCTGTTTTAAGGCAGAGAATAACCAAAAATTTCAGCCATTTGAGATTTATTTTTTTACAATTTTTATCTGTTTGTTTGCACTTACTATTATGCTATTTCAATATGAGTGGTTTTTTTTTTGGACTAAAATGGCCAGAGGAAGGATGCTTTTTGAACCATAAACAGCTGAAAAAAGCACCTTGCAATTAAATTTCTGCCCATAATTTTTTTTTTTACTGTTTGGGAATTACCAGATGTTTTACTATTGAGTTCATTAGAATCCAAAAATCAAAAAACTTACTTTTTTTTAGGACTTTTTCGACTTAAAATACTGCAAGTGAACATAGCTCTACACTACAAACACCTGTGTAAGCCAATGCACTGAATTGAGCCTAACCATCTATCAGGCTGGTTGTCGAGGTTTTAGAAAAAGCATCTTTTTTTTTTTTCTTACATGGGCTACGGGTGCTACTGCATCTCAGCCCCATTCACCTAAATACCAGACTCTGCCAATGGACAAGAGTAATGCTATAAACCAACCATTTATTTTAAATCCTAGAAAATCTTTTCATGTACTCATCTTCTGCATTCAATTTCTTTATCTCATTGTAGTCATCTTTCTTTAAAAAGTAATATCCCACTGCTCTGAACTATCTTCAGGGTTCTCCATCCCTCTGCAAGGGACATTCCTTAAAACCTCTACATTTATCTTCCTCCTGGTAAGAACAATATCATTCTCCAGGTAAGAACCATATCCACTGAGCTCATGTTTTTTCCAGGTGATAGTGATCCCAACGCATTTCTTTACTAAAGAGTAGACTCCCCCTTCTATCATGTTCATACTTTATATTCTAACTGGGCACATGGATAGGTCTCCCGAGACAACCCCTTTAAGTATTCTTCTTCAATGATAAGTTCTAGATAACTGTGTAGTTATACATCACATGGTCCTACTCTTCTGTTTTTGTCTCTATTTTACCCTCATTTAGCTGGAAGAAAAGACTGTGAACTAAGTTATGACCCTAAATATCATGCTTTATGGAGATAAAAAGGCATGGAATGATGTAGGACACCAGGTTAAAATAGTTATGCACCAGTGACCCATGTTACCATGTCCTAAATAAGGAAACCCCTATGTGTTCTATAGTAATCAAACACGTTTCCAGGTTTCTTACCTTCTGGGAAGGGGTTCGGTTGGACTGCTTTCAGAAACAACTTTTGCATCCTAAAGAGTGGGGCCATTCCTCCAGGATCTTGCTTTATCACAGAAATTTGATGGCTTTCCAATGTGTAAAACTGTAGTGCTCCTGTGTCATTCACCAGCTCACATGTCTGAGGAGCCACTGACCCCATATTGAAGAACTGGAGACAGAGCAACCAGTACAAGATGTCCAAGTAGCCTATCCTGAAATCCAGGGAACCCATCTTCTATAGCTGCACTGTCACCATTCATTCATTCTTTAGACTCCTTAGGTCTTCTCTTTTATATCATCCAAAACACCTGGCTCCTGCTGAGATTGGTCGGCAGCTGAAAATAGAATAGAACTATACAGACACTCCTGGGACTATGTGAGTGTAAATGCATGTGTTTCGATGAACCTGATGTACCTGTTTATTTGTGTTGGGACAGGCCCAGAATTCTGCAAGAGCATCCAAGACACATCCTCCTCTGCTGAGTCACAAATTCCTGTGAATGGACAGGTGAGTCTGATACCTAAGTATTATCAGCAGCCACAGGCAACAGTCCTTATACTTTCTGTATTCCTGGGTAAGGATCATCATGTGTAGAGGAAATAAAAGGAGAGCCTACACTGGAGACATATTGGTGGCTAATTCACTTGAAGAAAATTATTGCTTAACACTAACAAAGATCTTTTCCACATCCTGCAATGCCTATGAGCACATTTTAAGAATGACAAATAAGTCTTCTATAGGTATTCCTGGAGGTCTTCATTTTTCTAAATCTTCTTTTCTTCTAGTAAGTTTTTGAAATAAAAATAATAATAGACTTAAGTTCCTTTCTATATATCTGGTAGACAGTGTTCTTCCACTACTGTTTTGTTTGCAATGAAGATAAAGAGAGCTTAATCCTTCTAGGTGATCTGTAGCCAAAGACGGAGGAGACCCGCATGAAGTGGACCATTAACTTGAACTCTTCTGTTTTTATCAACTAGTGGAAAGACTTGCAGATGCTATACGTGTGTTTTGCTTCCTGTTGTTCCAACTATGATTTAATTGGATGTGTTCATTCACACGGAAAATTCTGAGTAATTGTACAGCTTTAGATGTTAGCTGATAAGGTCCGTTGACATAAATCTAGTAATGCTCTCAGGTTTCACTTAATAATGTATACCCAACAGCCTATGGCGCCAAGCCCAGGTTTACACTTTCAAATTTGTCATTGTGACACCAGTCGTCTGACTGACCATAAAGGGTATTCTATCACATAGAGAGATGGCTTATCACGAGCATATGCCCTCACATTATCATCAAGGCGGTCCACCCTTTAGGACCCCAACCGATTCTGAGAATGAAGGGGACGCTGATGCAACCTTTCCCTGTACAGAGGCATCACAGCCTTCCACTATGCAGGGGAACCACAGAAGACATGCAGAGACATATGAAATGTTTTGATCAGTCGAGATCTGGGTATTCAGACCTGTAACACCTAGTCATGGAGAAGTGTATCCACTGGACCTGTCTGGAAGATGATGTGGGCCGGATCAGGGAACAGAGTCTAAGGTGCTGCTGGTTTTTACCAGAGCCCGCCGCAAAGCGGGATAAACTTGCTGCGGCAGGCGACACCCAGGTCGGTACCCCTGATACGACTTGTCCACACAGGCTGCCGAGGTGTAGCGTGGCACAGGAAGGATAAAGCAAGCTCGTAGTCAGGCCAGGCAAAAGGTCAGGGCTGGCAACACAGGAGCGTGGACAGGAACGTAGCAAGGTGATCAGAGGCTAGCGGCACAGGAGCAAGGTCAGGAACTTAGCAGGAAGGTACGGTACACGGATAACCAGAACACACAGAAAATGCTTTTTTCGAAAGGCTCTAGGAGACAAAAAGATCCAGCAGCGGTCAAGGGGAGTCAGTCCCCTTTATAGGGTCAGCGCTTGGCAATTACCAATTACCGGTGTGCTGGCCCTTTAAATCTCAGAGAGCCGGTGAGCGCACTAGGTGACGGGTGTGCGCTTACCGGCAAACAGAATGCATAGGAGCGTGGAGAGGTTAGTAGGGGCAGGGGACACAGGAGTGCCCACGATCCGGGGAGCGGACTGCAGAACCAGAGGGGGACAGAGGCAAGCACCTGCGGCCGGGACACCGGACTGCAGGAGCACTCATAGCAACAGGGGAGCACCTGTGGCCTGGACCCCGGAGCGCTCGTAACAGTACCCCCCATTAGTACCTCCCTCTTTCCAGGGTGCAGAAACCTGAGAAGCAGATCCCGGTCTAAGATCTTTTCTTCAGGTTCCCAGGATCTCTCCTCAGGACCAAACCCCTTCCAGTCCACCAGAAAGAACTGTTTTCCCCTGATGGTCTTGGTGGCAAGAATCTCCTGAACTTCAAACACATCAGAGGCCCCGGAAACAGGAGTAGGAGAGATGTTCTTCTGAGAGAACCAGTTAAGAACCAATCGCTTGAGGAGGGAGACATGGAAGGAGTTCGGGATACGCAGAGAAGGAGAAAAATGTACTTTGTATGCAACCGGATTAATGTGGAGTAGAACTTTAAAAGGAACCAAGTACCGTGGCCCCAGTTTGTAACTAGGTTGCTTGAACATACTTTGCAGAGAGCCAAACCTTGTCCCTGGGAGAATAGACTGGTGGAGATCTCCTCTTCTTGTTTGCCTGGGACTTCATGGGAGAGCTAAAGAACGCTGAGTTTCCTGACAAATAGCTTGAAAGTCCCAAACCAAAACAGCTACTGCTGGTACATCAGAAGAGGCGGGCATAGGAAGAGAAGGACGAGGATGATGACCGTAGACAATAAAGAAGGGAGAGGTACCAGTAGACTCAGAGTCACGATGATTGTAAGAGAACTCAGCCCAGGGTAACAAATTGGACCAGTCGTCCTGCCGAGCAGAAACGAAATGGCAAAGATACTCTCCAAGGACTGGATTCACCCATTCTACTTGGCCGTTGGTTTGTGGATGGTATGCTGATGAAAAATCCAATTTGACTTTGAGACGAGAGCAGAGGGCAAGCTAAAACTTGGAAACGAACTGAACCACTTTGTCTGAGACAAATGAAGAATTGATCTGCCTACTGAGGAGCAGAAGGAAGTCCAGGCAGTGGTACAAAATGAGCCATCTTAGAGAAACAATCAACGACCACCCAGATGACCGTGCAGTTGTAGGAAGACGGCAAATCCGTGATAAAATCCATGGCAATGTGGGTCCACGGACACTCAGGGACGGGCAGAGGCTGTAAGAGGCCCACAGGTTTTCTACAATGCATTTTGTCATGGGCACAAATTACACAGGTGCGGACATTGTCAGCAACATCGCGCTCCAGGTTCAGGCACCAGTAATGACAGGTGATGAGCAAAGTAGATTTATGTACTCCTGTGTGGCCAGCCAATAAGGAATAATGTCCCCAGTTCAGCACCTGAGCCCTAAGGCGAGTGGGCACAAAAGTCTTTGCCGGGGGAACTTGCTGAAGATCGTCTGGTGCTGACAAAATCAATCGATCAGGAGGCACTATATGACGAGGCTTAGGTTCCTGGTCTACCACATCGGAGGCTTAACCCGATAACGACCATGGACGAGTATAGACGTCCAGGTTGGCGGGCGTTCCCGCACCTGGACGTCTATACTCGTCCATTATTCTCGTGGGTGCTGCCCAGTGCACCCACGAGATCGCGGCAGGGACTCAGCTGTATCACACAGCCGGGACCCTGCTGCACTGCCAGGACCGAAGTAAACTTCGGTCCCGGCAGTTTTAACCCTTACAGCCGCGGTCGGAAGTGACCGCAGGCTGTAAGTGTTATGACAGAGGGAGGGAGCTCCCTCTGTCACTCCTGCAGCATCCCGCATCGCGATCGCGGGGTGCTGTGTGTGGCCGCACTGCCGGGAGTGAAGTTCACTTCACTCCCGACAGTTTAACCCTTACAGCCGCGGTCAGAAGTGACCGCGCGCTGTAAGGAGTTCTGACAGAGGGAGGGGGCTCCCTCTGTCTCTCCTGCAGCACCCCGGAGCATCGCGGGGTGCTGCTGCATACCTGGGCAGCCGGGGGTCCTACAAAGACCCCCAGGTCTGCCCTGGGTATTGCCTGCTAGTGAAATATGCTGCCTGCTAGTGAAAACTGGCAGGCAGCATATAACTGCAATGCTTTGGAATACTAAGTATTCCAAAGCATTAAAAAGTGTAAAAATAAATAAATAAATAAAATAAAAGTGTAAAAATAAATAAAAATGTAATAAAAGTGTAAAGTGTAAAAAAAATAATTTATATATATATATATATATATATATATATATATATATATATATATATAAAAATACATTTATTAAATGAATCTAATAAAAAAAAATGCATTATGTGTAGGATCCCATTGGCGGACATCCGCAGCATGTAATATGCTGCAGATGTCCGCCACGTGATCCTACACATTAGTCAGCAGTCACGGTAATGAGCACGCTGCTGCGGCTGGGTAGCTTTGTGCGTCCACTCATAGCGGCGGATTTCCCGCCAGCAGTCATGAGCGGACACATTGAGCTACCCAGCCGCAGCAGTAATGGATATATTCGCCATGAGCGGGTGCTTATTCCCACAACATGGCGGATATATCCATCAGGAGCCTTAACTGTCACAGACAGACGCGTTATACTGCCAGCCGACCAAGGACCAATCAGAGAGGTCCCTGGTCCAGACAATAACTTGTAGGGGTGCGGTATATAAATGGGGTCACTTGTGGGGGTGGGGGTGCTGTTCTGCCCTGAAAACCAAATGGCGCTCCTCTCCTTCTGAGTCCTACCACGCGGCCAAGGATCCATATATGGCCTAAGCGGGGGTATTTCCGAACATGGGACAAGCAGCTAAATAAAATATAGGGTGCATTTCTTTCAATATCAGAAGTGATGTACAAAAAATATGCCCCCCAAATGATGCATTTGTGAAAAATTGCAATTTTCGAATTTTTAACACTGACTTTGTAATAATTCCTGCCAAAAAACAATGGTGTTAAAATACTCACTGTACCCCCTAGCGAATACCTTGAGGGGTCTAGTTTTTAAAATGGGGTCATTTGGGGGGTGTTCCTATGTTCTACTACATTTTAATTTCTGCAAACCTTGCATAGCACATAAAAAAAAAATTACTTTTCAAATTTCCAACATTTTCAAAATTTCAAGTTAAATTGTTAGGCTTCTAACTAATTTAAAATGTTAATTAAAAACAAAAAAATTACGTCAAAATAAAGTAGACATCTGAAAGTACAAGTTTCATAAACTATTTGGTCAGTATGTATAAATATATGCAACCAATTAGTGTTAAAATAGCAAAAAAATCGTAAATTTTTGTAAAAATGTCATGATTTTTTGCATTGTAAAAAAAAACTACAAATGATATCGGCTTACTTTTACTATGTACATGAAGGACAACTTGTGACAAAAAAACAATGTCAGAATTATCGTGATTGGCAAAACGTTACCAGAGTTATTCTCTAATAAAGACAGACATCCCCGATTTGAAAAAACAGGCCTGGTCTTTCAGGGGCGTACAGGTTTATTTGCATTGGTCCTTAAGGGGTTAAACCGGGAAAAGAAAAGTGACAATCTGGCCTGCCAAGGGTTCAGACGTTGCGCGGACTGTAAGTAAAGAAGATTTTTATGGTTCGTATAGATATTGATGGGAAAAGTTGCTCCTTCTAACAAGTGATGCCATTCTTCCAGGGTGAGCTTAATGGCCAAAAGTTCCTGATCACCAATGGTGTAAATCCTCTCAGCAGGAGAAAATGTTTTATAAAAGAAGCCAAAGGTCAGCGTTTTGCCCTTGGAGGATTTCTGTGTAAAAACTGCTCTGGTACCAACTGAAGAGGCATCCACTTCGAGGAAGAACGGCTTGTCAAGATCGGCTTGTCTCGTTAGTACGGGTGCAGAGGCAAATGCAGACTTCAAACGAGAAAAAGCCTCCTCCGCTGCAGATGACCAGGACTTGGGGTTGGCACCTCTGTTGGTAAGGGCCAAAATCGGAGCTACCAAGGTGGAGAAGTGCGGAATGAACTGCCGATAATAGTTGGCAAACCCAAGGAAGCGATGAATAACCCGTAGGCCAGAAGGTTGCCACCAGTTAAGAACCGAAGACAGCTTATCAGGATCCATATGTAGGCCTTGGTTGGAGACAATATAGCCGAGGAAGGGTAAACTCGATTTGTCGAAAAGGCATTTCCCGAGCTTGGCATAGAGACGGTTGCTCCGAAGACGTCGCAGAACTTGATGGACATGAGTGCGATGAGCTTCTAAGTTGGGCGACAAGATCAAAATGTCGTCCAGATACACCACCACGCAGGTATAAAGGAGATCTCGGAAAAGGTCATTAACAAATTCTTGAAAAACAGCCGGGGCATTACAGAGACCAAACTGTATCACAAGGTACTCTTAATGCCCATTACGAGTATTAAAAACCCTCTTCCACTTGTCTCCTTCCCGACTTCTGATAAGGTTATATGCCCCTCACAAGTCCAACTTGGTGAAGATCTTGGCTCCCCGTAGGCCATCGAATAGTTCAGATATTAGTGGGAGAGGACTTGATGGTGATTTTATTGAGTCCCCGGTAATCAAGCATGGACGAAGAGATCCGTCTTTTTTTCCCACAAAGAAGAAACCAGCTCCTGTGGATAAAGCAAGCTTGTAGTCAGGTCAGACAAAAGGTCAGGACTGGTGGCACAGGAGCATGGACAGGGATGTAGCAAGGTGGTCAGAGGCTGGCGGCACAGGAGCAAGGTCAGGAACTTAGCAGGAAGGTACGGTACACGGACAATCAGAACACACAGAAAACACATTCTCGAAGGCTCTAGTAGACACAAAGATCCGGCAGGGGTCAAGGGGAAGTCACTCCCCTTTATAGGGTCAGCACCTTGCAATTACCGCCACGCTGGCCCTTTAAATCTCAAAGCCGGCACTCACGCACACTAGGGGATGCATAGAAGAGTGGAGAGGTGAGTAGGGGCAGGGAACATGGGAGTGCCCACGATCCGGGGAGCGGACCACAGTACCATAGGGGGGCAGAGGGAAGTGCCTGCGCCCGGGACACCAGACCGCAGGAGCGCCCATAGTAGCAGGGGAGCGCCTGAAGCCGGGACACCGGACCGCAGGATTGCATGTAACAAGACACCTACTAATCATCAAAACAGGCCTGGAGAAGTGTGCTGCTGTGTGCTTCACTCCCTGGCTTACTGCTGCACAAGATGAGCTCCTTAGACTTCTTATAGAGATCCTCTCATGCAGTGAAATGGAGAATGCTGCCAGCATATCCTAGTAATCATGCTACAATATCTCTCAGCATGAAGGATTTTTCCCATGTATTCCTTGATGTTTCCAAAAAGCTTCATACACATCAAAACATTATACCCTGAAATCTAAGTAAATTCCTAGTAGAGTACTGAGACAGTGACAGGCGATGAGATCAGCTCCACCTGACAAATGGATTGGAATTAGGAATTAATGCAGCAACTCATCCACATAACTTTTTGTGGGTGGTTTCAAACTGGTTCAGCAAGATATACGAACATATACTGTATGAGGAATATATATGCACAGACACACCTATTCATGCATTGTCCTGTACAGACTCCAATATCCCTGCTAGGAAAAATACTATGGCATCACCATCAGCTCCAGAAATGGACACTTTAGACGTTTATATGGAAGTTAGGAACTGTTATTGCGACTCACTTTCATGAAATTAAATTCATCACACAGGATTTTTCTGGTGTTTTATTTGGAAAATATTTTTGAGCCAAAGTCAGAAGTGAATCCAGTAGGAAGGATAAGCATGAGTCCTTCCTTTATATTTCCTATTCCTTTTAAAGGGGTACTCTGCCCCTAGATATCTTATCCCCCTATCCAAAGAATATGGGATAAGATGTCTGATCGCAGAGATCTCGCTGCTGGGAACCCCCGCCATCTCCATGCTGCACCCGGAGTTCGTTTAGAGCGTTGGGTGCAGCGCCGGAGGCTTGTGATGTCATGGCAATGCCCCCTAAATGCAAGTCTATAGGAGGGGGCGTGCCGGCCGTCATGCCCCCTCCCATAGACTTGCATTGTGGGGGCATGGCCGTGACATCACGAGCGAGGCGTGATCGTGAGGTTCGCTCTGTGCACTGGATGTCTGGGGTGCCGCAACTGAGATCGCAGCAGTCCCCAGCAGCTGGATCCCCGCAATCAGACATCTTTTCCCCTATCCTTTGGATAGGGCATAAGATGTTTAGGGGAGGAGTACCCCTTTAAATACACTTCTGGCTTTGGCTCAAAAACTGCAGTGGCAATATTCCTAAAAACGCCTGAAAAAAACCTATGTGGAAGAAAACGTCCCTTCCAAATATCTCTTCTCTTCATGGGGAACCATGCCCCGCTCTCAGCATCATTACTGACACATAGGTGCAACTTTAATCCCAATACAAAATGAATTTTGGTCAGGGCCAATTGTGATGTACCACTTATAAAGTTTTCACTTTTTTTTCCACCAACAAAAACGTAAACAAAAATGCCAGAAAAACGTCCACAGCTTTTTTTTCTGCATTTTGTCTGTTTTCCTATTTACAGACCCATTCCAGTCATGCAAAATCTGGAGTATTTTGTTGTTACGCTGTAGAATTAATGGTAATAAATGACATGTTCTCTTTATTCTGTAGGTCAATACCCTAAAACTGCCCTATTCTGAACCCTGTATGAGGGCACATTTTTTGTGCCATGATCTGTAGTTTTTATCAGTATGTTTTTTGTTCAGATGAGACTTTTTGATCATTTTGTATTTATTTTTTCCTGAGATATGTTGTGACGAAAATCAGCATTTTTTGCGTTTGTTATTTGTTTTTTCACATTTATGTCGATCTTCGGGAGAGATCAATAACATTATATTTGACTAGTTTGGAAAATTCTGCATGCCACGATTCCAAACATGTTTGTTTATTTATTTATTTATTTATTTTATAAAATGAAAAGTGATTAGATTTTTTATTAGGGGGATGGGTTTTTTACATCATTCTAAAAACATTTTTTTATTTAAAATTTTTTGAGTCTCCATAGGGGACTTTGATATGCCTTCATTGCACAATGCTATGACTATTGCATAGCATTGTGCAGTGTGATCAGCACTCTACTGATATAGCATGACTGCGAGGCTGCATTACTGGGGGACCGATGAGACCACTGAACTAACCAGCAACTGTAATTTATTCCTTTAGATGCCGTGATAGACATTAACAATGGCTTCTAAGGGGTTATTGACATACAGTGTCAGGATCGCTGCTCCCTGTCATCAGCAGTGAGTATCCGGTTACTGATAGTAGCTGTCGCTCACCACCCATGAAGGGAGCGCAGCTCCTGTGCTCGCTTAATAGACACTTAGGTGTGCACATTAGGTACGGATTTTCAGAATTCCATTGTATAAGTTACAGTCATAGATTATTTGTGCTTTACCTGATTTTTGTCTTCTATGGATGATTGCTGCCACCTAATGGCACAAATGAAAAATGACATGACTTTCTGTAAATATATGCAAGAGGCCCTGAACTTTATTGCTTCATTCTTGGATGACCGTTGTATACTGAAAACACCGTAACTTGAGAACATACTGTAACTTTATGGAAACTAATAACTGGTTCCAACAATGCACCCAAAATGTGTCCAAAGTGACACTTAACCCCTTAAAGACACAGCCCATTTTGACTTTGAGGACACAACTAGTTTCAATTTTTGCCTTTTTTTGTTTTTCCTCCTTGCCTTGTAAGACCTATAATTTTTTTTTTTTTTTTTGCGAGACCAATTGTACTTTGTAATAACACCTTTAATTTTGCCATAAAATGTACATCTCAATGTAAAAACTATGTGTGGGGAGCAAATTGAGCAAACCAAAAAAATTCAATTTTGCTAAGTTCGGTGGCTTTGGTTGTTAGGCAGTGCACATAACGGTAAAACTGACATGTTCTCTTTATTTTGTGGGTCAATACGATTAAAACAATACCCATGGTTACATGCTTCTCTTTACTTTTTGTAAGAAAAATTAGCTTAAAACTGTCCTATTTTGACACCTATAACTATAAATTTTTCGTATATTGGACTGTATGAGGGTTGCAGTTTTTAGCAGTACCACTTTTGCATATACTTGACTTTTTAATCACTTTTTATTCCATTTTTTTCTGGGATGTGATGTGACCAAAAGCAGCAATTTGGGGCTTTGGTATTTTATTATGGTTATTACAAAATATTATCAGCAAGCATATTATCATCATACTGTTACTGACCAAATCCTGTATACTGAGATCAATATTACCAATAATTCCAGTATGCAAGCAGGAATATTATCACCATACATACTGTTACTGACCAAATCCTGTATACTAAGATCAATATTACCAGTAATACCAGTATACAAGAAGGACTATCATTACCATATACATTACCAATACCATCATACTGTTACTGACCAGATCCTCTATACTGAGACCAATATTACCATTAATACCAGTATACAAGGAGAAATATTATCACCATACATATTACATCACACTGTTGCTGACAATGAAAACTTATCATATAAGTCATCGCAGGACAAACATCTATTTGTCCTACCATTTTTTATACTGTAAGTTTTCATGGATATTGAGTGAAGAAGTAAAACATTTTCCTAACACTGGATGCCGTGATTGATAATCCTTATTAAGTCTAACTCCTCTCTTAAGACCAACTTGAGTTGAGTGGATGATAAGTTTACTAGGATGAAGAGCAGTAAAATAGAAGTGGAGAAAAGGGCATTTATCTCTGATACAAACAACATTTATTATGTTCTCTTGTACCATTGATGTATGCAAAGTTTTATGACCTTGACCATTTAAGATGTCATATAATAGATTTACCATAAGCTCAGACTAAGCTGAATTTATCAAACACCTACCAACTTTTGAGTCTGTGACTAGAAACACAATACAGATATAATCATTAACATTGATGGAACATAATAGTCAATAGTCCTAAGGCTAAGGAAAATAGACAGCTCTTAGCCCAAGGACAGCTTGTTTTTTACTGACTGGATCAGTGACTGGACTCACCTCTCATTGGGCTGCAGCCCGTTCACATGCGTTAAAGGGTTTTGAACTATACATACTATTGAGACCAGTGTGTGGAGGGCATTTGTAAAATATATTAACTCATAGACCAACTAAAAGGTGGTCCAATAATCCCTCATTTCCCACACCACTTATAAAAACAAGTATTCTTTATTGTTAAACACATATGTATATGTAAGAGCACCTTGACCATCCCGCCCGTTTTATTTGTATCTCCTTATGCAGACCACTATTATGCACACTGGCTATCCTAGCTAATTAAAAAAATGAATGCATTCGGGTCCCCCTTGACAGTTTCGCCACAGTTTCGTGGCTTTATCAAGAGGCTCCATGACTCAATGTCAACGTCGCTGTCAGGGGTTTATAAAACCTCCTATTATGACATCGTTCTGGGAGTTGCTCAAAATTGGTCCAATAGGTGTACATAGAGGAAGCTTGTCTTATCAGGACATCGATATTATCGGTCCCCCACCCAGAATTCTTGGGGGGCTCCATCCCCCCTGTCCCCTCCGGTTCCTACGTCCCTGAATCTCCGTCAGGCATCAGCCGCAACTCCCTCCTCCATCATCCTAAACACCCTCATCCGAAACTCCATTATTCCTCAGACGAAAAACCTTCCTGCCGTGTAGTAGAGCTGAGTCAGTGTCGCTCTCTGCTATACGGGTTCTGCTGTACATGTGTCAGTGTCGGCTCTGCTATACAAACTCTATAGAACATGTAGTGTCTGTTAAACACACACAAAAGGGTGATTTAATTAGCAGGTATAGCCTGTTAGTGCATCTTATATCATTGTTGTATATGTAAGAGCACCTTGACCATCCCGCCCGTTTTATTTGTATCTCCTTATGCAGACCACTATTATGCACACTGGCTATCCTAGCTAATTAAAAAAATGAATGCATTCGGGTCCCCCTTGACAGTTTCGCCACAGTTTCGTGGCTTTATCAAGAGGCTCCATGACTCAATGTCAACGTCGCTGTCAGGGGTTTATAAAACCTCCTATTATGACATCGTTCTGGGAGTTGCTCAAAATTGGTCCAATAGGTGTACATAGAGGAAGCTTGTCTTATCAGGACATCGATATGTTTGATTGGCATCTCTAGAGGCTTATCATACACCTAATAGTTGCTTCAATCCAGGGTAGAGAGAGGCAAGTCTCAATCCTATTGGTCTGGACGATGTCACAATGGATGTGCACCTCTCTCTGCGCCAACACTTAGTTCATACACCGAGTCTTCTTAGTGGGGTCACTCAATTTTGAATGACAATACAGGCTCCTCATCACAGGTACCTTCAGGGAGCAGTGAATTTAAGGGATAGGGATCTGTCAGGACTGTGGGAGGTAGGCTGTGTGTGTGAGGTCAGGACGAGGGGTTAGTGAAGGCACCATTGACACCTTGACAAAACATGGTGTACATGTATGCCGTGGTAGCAGTCTGGGTGTATGAAGTGCGCTTACAAGCTGAGCGCTCTTCATTTACTGCTAATGCCGGACATCAGTGATCACGTCCCTCCCCTAATAAAAGTGTAAAAAAAAAATAAACATATTTGGTATCGCCGCATGTGGAAATGACAGAACTATAAAAATATAACATTAGTGAAACTGCATGGTAAATGGTGTAAACATAAAAAAAAATACGGTACCTAAGTCAATAATTGCTGATTTCTGGTCTCTTCATATACCATAAAAAAAAGTTTATTAAAAGTGATCAAAAAGTCCCATCAAAACAAAAATGATACCTATAAAACTACAGACCACGGAGCAAAAAATAAGTCCCATAAGTAAAAGCCTTATAGAAGAGGACAATTTTAAGCATTAAAACCAGTATACAAGGAGAAATACAATATTTCCATACATATTACCACCATATTATTACTGACCAAATCCTGAATACTAAGACCAATATTACCAATAATACCAGTATTCAGGGAACAAATTATACCAGCACAAAAAGACTAGATAATACCACCATACTAAGTAAAAACCACTATGTACAGACTAACAATACCAAAAATACCAGAATATAATCAATAACAGGACCAAATAATACTGCCTCATCAGGAACACACTTTACATCACACAGTGACTGACTAATGCATCATACTGTTACTGACTAAAACCGCTGTATACAGACCTGTATCTCCCTGTACAGTGACCATAAACTTTGCTGTTCCGAAGTCTTGGAAAGCTGGGTGAGAAAAATATGACTGTAATTATATTTTTCACATGAATTATCACTCAGCTTTCCTACTAGGAAAGCTGAGTGACGATTCCTGTGAGAAATATAATTGCAGCCATATTTCTAAGATTAATAGCTGGAGCTTACCTTTTGGAGTCTCTTCACCAGGTCCCGGCAGCACAGATTTACTACTTCTTCACAGCTCCTCTTTGGCGGGCAAGTAGAGCTACGCTGCAGTAACGTAGCTGCGCACAGGCACGTCGGCTCATCACCCAGAATGCCTCACTCCCTTAAAGTGACAGAAATTGATTACTCAGGCCGCAGGCATCGGCAGGGCCTGCAGAAGAAGGAGGTATTTCTTCACTGCACTTATTGATAGTCGTGGCGGCGGCATGCACAGAATCAAACTATTATCGGTCCCCCACCCAGAATTCTTGGGGGGCTCCATCCCCCCTGTCCCCTCCGGTTCCTACGTCCCTGAATCTCCGTCAGGCATCAGCCGCAACTCCCTCCTCCATCATCCTAAACACCCTCATCCGAAACTCCATTATTCCTCAGACGAAAAACCTTCCTGCCGTGTAGTAGAGCTGAGTCAGTGTCGCTCTCTGCTATACGGGTTCTGCTGTACATGTGTCAGTGTCGGCTCTGCTATACAAACTCTATAGAACATGTAGTGTCTGTAGTACACGTGCAAGTTTCACAGTTTTGACTCTGCTATACATGCTGTGCAACGTCAGCACTGCTATGCAACAGGAAGTTGCACCTGAGAATCGTCTGAGGCATGGCAGCGTTTTGGACAAGGGAGTTTCGGATGAAGGAGGAGGGAGTTGTGGCTGAAGGATGACGGCGATTGGTGTGAGGGAGGAGGTGGGATGTGTTTCGCCTGACTGGGGACGGAGTTGCGGCTGACGACTGATGGCGATTGATCCGAAGGAGTAGACGGGACGTTGTTTCCCCTGATGTGGGACAGAGTTATGTCTAACAATTGACGATGTCCTAAAATGTCCTAAAATGCTTGTAAGGTGCAGGCGTATGATGACAGTAATTTGGGCAATAAGGTTTACTGAAGATGCAGTAACAGACACAACAACAAGTGAAGGCTCAATCTCTAAAATAAGGGTAACACACTTAAAAGTACTGGGAAATGTCACAGCCATGTTCCGGAGTCACTCACTACCAACATCATCCTATACCAAGTACCCCAGATGGTCTGGACTGTCCTGCAGATTCCTCTCAGCAGTAATTTCATCTATGCTACAAGCTGGCTAGGGTCCACAGCACTGGAGCTCCCCCTTCAGAATGTGAACACTGGAACACTCTTCACAATGAACTGGCTTTTCCTCTGGGCCTACATGAACAGAAAACACTGGCAACAATTCCCTTTCTGGCTTCCTACAGGGACAGATATTCTGCTCTTAGGCTAAGTTTCGACTTGTTTTTTTTGTGGCCCAAAAAAACACAAGAAAAAAAACGCCAGAAAAAAAGCCACAGCATTTTCCTGTGTTTGGCATTTTCCTGTGTTTGATGTTTTTTTCCAGCGTTTTTTGCCTTTGAGTGGAAATTGCATTTTGGCCCCTTTGACGTTTTTTCAGAATTTGTTGGGTACCAAAGTAAAAAAAAAAAAAAAAAAAAAAAAGGATGCAGTAGTGATGGGAAAAATGTATTTAACGAAATTTCTATTTTTTATAACAAAATTTTAATACATTTTTAAACAGGGACCAATTGATGTGGGCGGGCAGGGCACTAAAAAGGTAGCCGACAATAATAAAAATGTAGTATGTGTGTGTTTTTTTTTACTTTTTTTCCCTATTTTTTAGGTAGTACTACTACTCCCAGCATGGAACACACTGTTCCGTGATGGGAGTAGTAGTTCCTGTACTAATAGACATATCGCCCCGTGTGTCACTCCTGACACCCGATGTGATCGTCCTTAATATAGCAGTAATGGGGAGCGGCTCTATACAGCGTTCACATCTCTGCACTATACTCCGGGCCGGCCAGTGATGTGAATAGAAATTCACATCACAAATTCATATTTTCCACCCAGAGTGGGGATTGGCCAGGTGGTGGCAGCCAATCACTCAGGGGAAAATATGAATGAGTGAGTGGCTGGCCAGAGTACAGAGCAGAGATGCGAGCACAGGAGAAAGCCGCTCCGCATCTTAGGGATGAAGAATAATCACAGCGGGTGTCAGGAGTGACACCCGCTGTGATCTGTCCTTAACTGCAGGTACTACTACTCCCAACATGGAGCACACTCTGCTCCTTGCTGGGAGCAGTAGTACCTGCATTAATAGACAGATCGCAGCGAGTGTCACTCCTGACACCCAATGGGATCCTCCTGTATAATGTATAGATGCGGCCGCTCTTCTATGGTCCCCTGCACTGACCTGTATATACACCTATTCATATTTCCCACAGAGAGTTGTCATTGGATTGAACCATACATTATATAGGAGGATCGCAACGGGTGTCAGAAGTGACACACGGGGCGATCTGTCAATTAGTACAGGTACTACTACTCCCATCTTGGAACAGTGTGTTCCATGCTGGGAGTAGTAGTACTACCTAAAAAAATGTTAAAAAAAGAAAAAAAAGTGAAAAACACACACTACATTTTTATTATTGTCGGCTATATTTTTGGTGCCCTGTCTGCACACATAAATTGATCCCTGTTTAAAAATGTATTAAAATTTTGTTAGAAAAAAGATACATTTCGTTAAATACAAATTTTTCCATCACTACTGTATCTTTTTTTAAATTTTATTTAATGGTACCCTACGAAATGTTATTAAAAGGAATCTCCATCACTTTTTTTTGGATCGCTAAAGTCCAAAAAAGAATAATAACTTCCTGCAAAAATGCCAAAGTTAAAACCCACATGTTGTTTTTATTGGCTTTTTTTTACTCCCATAGACTTCTATGGGAGAAAAACGCTGTGATTTCAGGGGGAAAAACGCCATAGGCTCAACATGCTGCGACTTTGCAAAACTGCCAAGGAGCTAAAAAAGAGTGAAACGCCGCTAAAAGGATTAAAAAAAAATGCAAACTGAAAAATGCAAAGTGGAAATAGAATTTAGCAATTTCTCATTGATTTACAGCTAACATCTGGCTGCAGCGTTTTTTCAATGAAAAAACCCATGGGGGCTGTTATAGTGTTTTTTTTGGGACAAACGCACACAAAAAAACCAAGTGGAAACTTAGCCTTAAAGATAATGGGGGAGATTCATCAAAACCTGTCCAGAGGAAAAGTTGCCCATAGCAACCAATCAGCTCGCTTCTTTCATTTTTAACAAGGCCGCTGCAAAATGAATGCAGCGATCTGATTGGTTACTATGGGCAACTGGGCAACTTTTCCTTTGCACAGGTTTTGACAAATCTCCCCCATAATGACTGTCAAGTGAACACTGTTGCTGTCAGTAGGTTACATGCCTTGGCTTGTTACCCCTTGGCTACCATCTTCTGGCTTGTACACTTCTCTTAAGCTACCATACATATAAGGCTGCATTCACATCACATTTTGTGCCTACGGCTGCGAAATTTCCAAACTGGGCAGCTCATTTTTGTCCTGAATCCGGTTTTGTGACCAGACATTCAATGGCAGATTTTGGTTATTTCGGCCAACCATTACTGTATAAAATTATTTGTAAACAATCGTTCATAATGGCTGACAGCGGGACCATTGTTGGCTGAAACAATCATAAGAAAATGTCTGATTATGACTAATCATTTGTCATTTTGTGTAAGCGTATTATGTTATTTAAAATAAAATAAAATAATAATAATAATAATAATAATAATAATAATAATATATATATATATATATATATATATATATATATATATATATATATATCTTGATGTATGGTCAGATAACCAGACCCTAAATGTCAAATGTATGGCCAACTTTAAAAATAAATAAATAAATAGCAACACTGTTGTTTTATTGGTTTATTTAGGACTGTTGGCCTTAGGAGACAAGGCAATAAATTGTAATTACACCATTGATAACGCTGGCTCCACATGTAAATTTGCACTGGTTGTGATGTTGGCAAACTGCAAAAAACTGAGCAGCGGCCTTTGCTTGGTCAGATCTGCCATACCTGCAATAATTCATTTTATGTGACATTTTATTTTCCAGTGAGAATGCTTCTCAAACTAGTGGAACATTTACATAAATATACAGTAATACAAAATAACAACAACAACAACAAAATAGTTTTAAAAAAAAGATGATTTTTTAGATTTAGAAATAAAGTACATATTCCCAGGTTTAATAATTCTGTCCACAAGTGACCTCTAGTGGGTATTTAACATACTGCATGTTAACACTGTAATACACAAAAAAAAAAAAACTCAGTCAGATTGCTTCTTTTATTTTTAAAGAAGCCTGGGGAAGATTAAAAAAGCGATCTGATTGGTTGCTATGGGCAACTGCACCACTCTCCCTCTGCACAGGTTTTGATAAATCTCCCCCCTTGGGGGAGATTTATCAAAACCTGTGCAGAGGGAGAGTGGTGCAGTTGCCCATAGCAACCAA